>NC_056738.1:253157270-253184770 GCF_019279795.1 Protopterus annectens
TCCTCACTCAAAAGTTCTTCAATTTACCTTTTTATGTAGGTTCTTCTCAGCATATATTGTAATATGCATCTCTTTACCCTTCTGGTACTCTATTTTCTAATCTTATTTCTTTAGACTAGGTAACATTTTTTTTTCAATTTTAAAGAAGGACACACTGAAAATGCTGAGTTGTGACTGATTTGAACCATCACTTATTTATAATATTGCTACCCAAGAAATTTCTCACATCCACTTCCAATAGCTATCAATATGATCACAGACCAATCACATCTGGTCTCTGCATCAGTATTTGTTCTTAACCTGAATGTTACAGATCTGCTTTGTTTCGTAAGTACTGCCGTATTTCCTTACTGATTGCAGTCTACTTGCAATACAACTGGTTTAATAATATGATAACATCTCAACGTTGGTGTTTCAGTAACACATTTCTTTAAGAGTTTAAAGATTTTGTCTTGTTCCATTAACCACTTCCACTCAGTACAACTCTTAAAAACTTTTCTCAAAGGCATTGTAATGATGAACATATTTGGTATGAGTTTTGCTAGTACGTTATAATTCTGAAAAATCTTATCAGAGCTTACTTATCTTCTGGCACAGACATTTGCATCAAGTCTCTGACTTTCTCTGTATTTGGATTCACGGCTTCCAGTGTTAATATGTAACTCGTATACTTCAGACTGACTACACAAATCTTGAAATTGTTTATCAACTTTAAATGATAATGTTTTAATCTGCCTAGCAGTTTGTCAAGCTGAGTGTCATGTTCCAGCATGATTTTACCCATTCCAGCAAACCATCTTTTGTGTTCCCTGATAATCAAGACATTCTATTGGTACTGATAAAATGCTAAAAGGTAATCTGAATCATCTTAGTGGTGCATTACCTGCACAAAGCTTTGTGCTTTCCTCACCTAGCTTAATCTGCCAGAAATCCTGCATGGCATCCAACGCACAAAAGTGTTTTTCGTTTGGCATAGTGGACACAGTACACTCAACTGTTAACAATGGATAATACTATAGTTTGATCACTTTATTGAAATATTGTGAGTACATACATATTTTGGGTTTGTCTTCATTCACTGCAATGATCATACTGTTAACCTGTACAAAAGACTTTGATTGCTTATCAGTTGCTCACATTTTTCATTCTTTTTCCACTCTTTTCTCTTTCTTAAATCTTTTGGTACTTATTTGGGTGCACAAACTGCTGCTATTGCATCTGGAGATAATTTGGTGTGTTATTATACTGGCAACCAGCCTAGTCAAATTAAGTACTCTGCTAAATGTTATTGCTTGAGCCTGTCACTATATTTTTCTAATTCACTGATCCAGTTTTCTTCATCACATTTTATGGTTAGAGAATTAATGATAAGTGCACTATTTAACTGAAATCTCTCTTATTTTGTACAGCACACAATTCTCCGAATGCCTTGGTGATATTCCTACTACCTTTTACACATTATTCTGCTTACTTGCCTAAACAGCAATTTTGAAAACATTTGAGTTGCCCTCTGGAATTTACAGACATCTCTACGCTGCTTGTATGCCATGTATTCATTTTGCCATGCCAGGCTTCTATTTGGCTGACTGCTATCTAATTCAAACACACAACTAGAAATCAAACTACATACTTCTCTTTCTTCTGCTCTCACTAGCAGTATCTGACCCAAATGCTTAATTTTATGTTCTGAAAAAAGTACTTGCATATTGACATCTTTTCCTTGTAAAGTCAGTGCTTTAAATATATAGACTGTCAAAGTATGACACTCAGCTTCTACTGTAACACTTTGATATTAATAATAAGCTTTTAAATACAATAATTGCTATGAGTACAGTGTTTCAGTATTTCAGTCTGGATTATATCTACTCTGTATTTCCCCAGTTTCTTTGGAAATGTCAACTTCTTTCTTATTTTACCCTGCACATGTAAGTTCTATGAAACATTCTTTACTTTTTATACATTGTTGCAAAATAATTTCTGCCACCACATTGTCTGCAAGTCTGATTAAAGGTAAAATATTTATTTGTTTCAGACTTATAACGATGTGTAGAGCATAGTGCATGCAGTTTTATTTGCAACTGTGCAACACCCGCTGACAACAAGTTTGAGCACATTATGACTCTCCGTGCAATTGTTTTTCTTATTATTGCATATCTTTTACTCCCTGGTCCATTGTCACAATACTTTTAGCTGCAGTTTTAATTTTGCATACTTCAGCCTCTTCTGCCAAATGTTCTGATTACATGATAGTCATTTGATTAACTCTGCACACATTCAGCACTTTATTAAAAGTCTGATCGGATCCTCTCAGTTGTCAGGTTCTCACATAGCGATTTTTAATATCAGACTACTCTGTTGTGATTAATGCATCATGCAACTCACCAAATGCACATTCTTTTGTTCAATTTTAACTCACTTACATAAGCATCAGTAATTCACTATGAATCCTGTTGTTGTGAGTAGAATAAATGTATTACAAATAGCAGAGTTGTCATGATTTGGTGTATTCATTAAATTTTCCACTGATGATTGTTAATTTGTAGTTCCCATCTTCTACAATGCATAGAAATGTACATTGTACCTTCTCTGCTTTTTGTTTTTCAGCTCCATCTGCAGTGAGAAACAACTGAAATATCTAGATCCATATCTTCCCCTTTTCTGGCAAATTGCTTCACAATGTGAACTTTGTTTGGGACTGTGTGGATTGATGTTTGAAAACAAAAAGAATGCGGGTTCAAAAGCTATACGAATATGCAATATGAAAAACAAAAGTTTAGTTACAAAATGAAATACAATAGGTAGACTGACAACTTTATAACCACTATATAATTAAATTGCTATAGAAATACTCCTCTTCTTCATTTGTTTGCATGACCAGCTACTTCAAAAACATGATTGTTGCCATATAGCTTTCTCATACCATGTAATATTAATTTTTAAATTGTTAGCATAGCTGAATGAAGGTTAGCGATATGGTGGTGGTTAATTGATCATGATCCTCAATTGAAGTGGCAAGGCATAGAGGCAATAACCATATGAAATGTAATTCCCAGTTAGATTAGTCACAATACTTGCATCTATACATTATAGAGGATCATTAATTTAAGTGCCAAGTCAACCAAAAAAGACCAAATGACATAATTTTTGGTTTGCTTAGTTACATATATGTATAACTCTTCACATATTCTACAGGTTATCAATATGATAAAACCTTTTTCAAGCTCAAAACTTCAGAAAGTGGTGTGATGCTTCTTTATTAGTTTATTTCAATTAAACGTAGGCAGAATTTTGGAATAGTAGAACCTGATAAAAATTAGAATATAGTATGTCTTCTGCACAAGTCCTCAGTAAATATAACATGTACAGATACACATAGACACATACATATACATACACACAAACATATATATGGACTCATATCTCTTCACTGAAAGACCATTTCACTGACACCTATTTCACTGAGACCAAATCACCTAAAGTTCATTTCACCTAAAACTCATTTCACTGACAAGTAGTACTCTAAGGCAAGTCAAAGGTATATGTCCTTTCCCCACTGTAGTGTGATCCTGGTGTTAGTATATATAGTTGGGGGTATGTGGGGGGCACAGCCCCCCAAATTGGAGGGTGTGGGAGGTGTAACCCCCACCTAGTTCGGTTTTACCAAATAATGTAAAACAAAACCAGACATCAGAAAACCAAATTAAGTGGGGGGCTATGCTCCCATCAACCCCCAATGTTGGGGGGCTGTGCCCCCCCCAACTATATATACTAACACCAGGATCACACTACAGTGGGGAAAAGGACATATACCTTTGACTTGCCTTAGAGTACTACTTGTCAGTGAAATGAGTTTTAGGTGAAATGAACTTTCAGTGGAATAAACTTTAGGTGATTTGTTCTCAGTGAAATGGGTTTCAGTGAAATGGCCTTTCAGTGAAGTGATATGAATCCATGTATATATATATATATATATATATATATATATATATATATATATAGGATTATTATTATTTTATTGAAGTGCAGTCAGTTGAATGATCATATCATTGACTCACGTCCATGAAAAGTTACATTGATGAATTCCAGTATAGCTAAAGTACATACTGAATTTGATCTATGAACAAGTGTTAACATGGGTCGAGATAGGGGTGAGATTTGTATGTCAGGATTTCAGACTTTACCCAAAGTGGAGTCGACCAAATGCACTTCAGTAAAATGATAGTAAACCATGTGTATTTGTGTGTGTGTGTGTGTGTGTGTGTGTGTGTCTGTGTGTGCGCATATATATATATGTTTGTGTGTGTGTATGTATGTATATGTAATATATATATATATATATATATACACACACACACACACACACACACACACACACACACACACACACACACAAAGACAATACTTAGACTTTTCTCTCACAGAGAATGAATATTGTACATTTCCTATGCTGTACAGCCCTATATATTTCAAATAATAGGTAAACGTGATAGCAGTGGCAGTAAATTTAGTATCTTTTTAGTTATTATCTTACGTAAGTTCAGCAGAACAAATATAAACCAGGTCATTCTAAAGACATTGTTCATCAGCTGCTTTATATTAGTTCAAAAGAAGATAACCTTGGTAAGTGTTAAATCTCACTGGACCTGAAAATTTGTAGCTCACCTAGCTACATCTAAGAAATATACTAGCACAGTGTGTGATAGCAATTTCTGAAAAATGAGTTTTATTATATTTAATATACTATCTTGGGTAAATATGATACATTGATGAATGAAATCAGGACCCTAGCCAGTTAAGGCCTTCGTATTAGGGTAGCCTGGGTTATCCATCTTACAGTGAGATAAGGTCAGACTTATGGAAAGTAGAATGTAAATCTGTTCACCACTAATGCATTCTAAACTTTGTGTCATCAAATAAGAAACATTTACAGGTCAAATTACTTTCATAGAACAAGGAACATGACCTAGCAATGATAAATATATTTTAAAAGTCAGTAAAAGTAATCTAATGTTTAAAAAAGACTCTTGCCAAAGTATGAAGCTTTGAAAGCTATGTAAATCAGTATTTCTTTTGAAATATACTGCATTACAGTAGGTTTCCAACAGAAATGATAAATTGCAACTAGCCGGGTTACATTGAGGTAATGCAGTTCAAAATGGCTGATGCAGACAGTGTTTAGTCAGAAAGCTTCTATTAAACATTTCCCCAAAGTGCCTTAATGAGTACAAGTGTATTGTAGAATGGATAAATACAAACCATTACTAAACACAGTATTGCATCTGGGTTGCCTCAGGGAACAAGAGTAAAAACTTGTACAGAAGCAGAGCTGCACTGAAGCCGACAATGACTTAACACTGTTTGCTGTTTTGTACATTTGGGATCTTAACGAAAAAATAGCAAAGCATATGAGATATGATACCTCAGATGAACACTATAAAAATCTGCAGTGCTATTTCTTTGCAGTAGTACTGGACAAAATCATTTGTGTAATAACCGTCCTACTTTATTTCTGTGACTAAGCAATACACTTTACGTCATTCATTTGGAACTGTTCTTTGTAACAAGGAAAGAAATAAATGGATTTGATAAGCACAGATTTCATTCTGCCATGCTAAGTAGCATAGCATGTATGAGAAAGAGCTATGTTCCACATCAAAAGCTGTTTTGTAAATTGTTGCAATAAGCCATGAATGTAGTCAGTAGTCAAGTGGACAGTGGAAGGCAGAAAACATTTATAGCATCCTGCAGTAGCTACATGTTCTCTTTTTTTAATAGTTTGGCTGTCCTTGTGGAAACATACAGTATATAGCCAATGTGTATTTTGTGGTAAGACTTTTTCTTTCACTAATATAGTCCCTTAAATACTGGCTAACATTATGTGCAATTGTACACGTGCAAACTGTTTGTCTATTTGTCTAAGTAGGTTTTTTTTTGTAACTTTAAGAGCATGTTTAGAATATTTTTATGCATAGCTACATTGAATGGACTATGTTGTATTTTC
Organism: Protopterus annectens; assembly: GCF_019279795.1. Taxonomy (NCBI): domain Eukaryota; kingdom Metazoa; phylum Chordata; order Ceratodontiformes; family Protopteridae; genus Protopterus; species Protopterus annectens. The sequence continues at coordinate 253,163,272 of NC_056738.1, forward strand.
TGTATTATAAGCTTGTTTGATTATAATGATGACAATCATTTTAATACACAAGATAATTTCTTGAAAATGATGGGTCAGGATCAAGAAACAATCTTCTAGATATCTGTTAGGGATTTTATCAAGAACTGAACCCATGAGATTCCCTTTGATTACATAATCACCTTTATCTAGGCATTAATAAATGAAAACAATGACTGTATGTGATAACTCATTTAGGAGTTGCAAATAAGGTTCAGACTATCCATGCTTTAGTCTATAAAGCCTTCTGCTGGTCTTCCAATTCAAAAAAGAACCACTTACCCAAAGAATGATGGTTATATTTGTTTTTACAGAAAAAAGTAGATATGTAAGACCCTGTTTGAAATCATTCTTTCATAGAATTTTTAATCTTTCATCTGCTGCACAGCTGAAGGCCTTCCTGTTTATCTTGGTTAAACATTGCTCTGTGAATAGAATACTAAAATTATTACAACTATTTTACTGTTGTCCTGTTTACATGACTAAATGAGTAGCTATAACATATTTGAGTAAGTTACTGCAGTCACCTTTTTCTTTTTCCTATTTTTTAAATGAAGCTCTTCCAACTTACTTCTGCATTACTATGTATCATCTATATGTAATAGTTTGCAATTTTGTGTCTGTATTGTTACTATAATCTTGATATAAAGCTTTCATCTTCCGCTTGTAGTGTAAATAAACATGTATGGATGAAGGCGTAAGTACAGTGTGATTTGCTGATATTTTTTGGACTATTTTGATTATGTTTTATTTTATTTTGCTTTAAAGGGTATCATACTTATGTCAGTACTGCATTGCTCCAGTCTATTTCTGTAGTTGTCAGCTCAGGGTTTGTTTTTTAAAAGAGATGTTTTTCTGGTAGAGTCATGTGTTACTTTAGCAGAGCTACATCCTATTCCAGTAGATCCATCTCTTATTCCAGATGAGTTATTGGATCACCATAAAGCAAATAAATGTAACTGTCATCCCCATTCCCAGATAAATAAATAGAATGTAGATAGTAGGTAGGACAGGCTCCTGGCCATTTAGCAGGTATAGCAGTCTTCTAGAAGTTTTGTACCCAAGCATTCATCAAGACACCTTTTAAAGCAGCAGATAAACTTTATTAAAATATAGGATGCTACTGAGTAATGGGTGTTACATTTGTTGTCATTGTTAAAGGGTATTTTTAAGGTTGCCAATGTTTGCACACTTACTAGCATCCCATCAGTAAGCTCCAGAAAGAGAGTTGATCTTAAAGAAGAACAGGGCTTCCATTGCCCAGAAAGCAAAACATAGACTCTCCTCAAAAGCAACAGCATGACACCAAGAAAGGGGGCAGTTTTGGAAGTCTATATGAGAAAATGTTTACCATGACCATCAATATACTTACTGAGACCTCTTTAACCTTTCCAGCTGAACTAGTTATTTAGTAGAGGAGCTGCAATAAAGGACATTATATGCTCTGTCTGCTTAAAGGATTGACATGTGCAGTGGAACGTTGACTACCCTGTAGTGGCTAGTAAATCCCATCAGTACCATATGGATCACAATGAAGGCCTTTCTTACCATACTGTAAACATACTGATCAAAGGTGAGATCCTTACTTCTGACTATATACCTAGGCCCTTAACAAAATAATTTAAATCTTAAGTTTTTTTTTTACCTTAGAGGAGTAGATGAAAAGGACCAACTAGTTTCCAAAAGTTTATCCAATGCATTTGTTAATAGTGAAGGCAAATCCATAAATTTTGCACCAGGAAAAGGTTGTATCCTAATGTAACCACAAAGTGAAATTCCTTCTCTGATGTTACTTGGCATTTTTAAGTTACACTTTCTTGTCTTTAGCATTTTTGTTTAATCTTTTTGACTTGTGCTGGATTCATAGATAGTTAAAAACCATCAGATTTTCTTTCTTGTTTTCTTCTCCTAGGCTCCCATCTTTCCCCATACTTTCTTTATTCTGCTTTAAGCCAGAATAATATACAGCTGAGGGATATATCTCTCAACTGCTCTCTGGGGTCTGACTCTTCTTTAAAAAAGAATAAATTCTCTCTTTTCTTTGGTTCTTTATTCTCTTTCTTCATATCTTGCTCTATTCCTTCTCTTCCTCTTCATTTCTTCAGCTTTACTGATTTTCTTCTGGTACCATATACTATTCCTTACATCACTGCACTGTTTTTATCAAATATATTGTTTAGCAATTTCATTTTCTCTACCGTTTATACACATATTATGCTATCTGATTATTGGTATTGTACATTTTTGTGTTTGAATTACATGTCTTTTTTTCTTGGGCTGAAACTTAAATAGTTCCTTTTGAATCAGTGTTTAGCTGTGTTAACAAATTTAAATAAACAAATAGGTACCATGAAACAAAATGAGGAAAACCTAACCCAAAGGCAGTAAACCTGTAACAATGATGCAGTCTGGGAGCATCACTTTTTCAACTTCTGAGAGAACTTATGAAAAATGTGAAAACATTTATTAAATAGGAACATTTACAAATCATACAACCAGAATATAAATAGGAACATTTACAAATCATACAACCAGAATAGACATACATCTTGTTAAACCCTTAAAAATCTAAGGGTACATGTTAAGGGGCATAAACTTTCTGTTTATTTCAGCTAGTGACAGGAGCAATAAAACATAACCAACTAGACAGGTCTTGCTTTGTATGATCTAAGAATAAAAACATGCTGTTATAATATTCCTTATAATGAGTCAGTTTTAATAACAATGAATCCTCATTACGCCTGTGACATGACTAATTGAAAAAAGAAAATAAATGCAGTTTGTGGCAAAACCACAGTATGCCCACAAGTAATGAATTCCTATTGTGAATAAGTACTGGAACAAATTATGTACCTTTCTGTCAAAGAGTCTGAGTAGGGGAAGAGAGTTTAATGTTTGCTAGGTTCATACCAGTTCGGTCTTAATCTGTCAACCTTCCTCAGGCAGCCACTTGTCTGAGTATTTGGGGCATTGTATAAAAGTACCATAACATCATGGGAGCAGAAACAACAGTAGAATGAAACATTGTATAAAAGTACCACAACATCATGGGAGCAGAAACAACAGTAGAATGAAACATTGTATAAAAGTACCAGAGCATCATGGGAGCAGAAACAACAGTAGAATGAAACATTGTATAAAAGTACCACAACATCATGGGAGCAGAAACAACAGTAGAATGAAACATTGTATAAAAGTACCACAACATCATGGGAGCAGAAACAACAGTAGAATGAAACATTGTGTAAAAGTACCAGAGCATCATGGGAGCAGAAACAACAGTAGAATGAAACATTGTATAAAAGTACCACAACATCATGGGAGCAGAAACAACAGTAGAATGAAACATTGTATAAAAGTACCACGACATTATGGGAGCAGAAACAACAGCAGAATGAAACATTGTATTAAATTCTCTGCATCTGTTTTGGCATTCTCTGCTAAGTTTCAAAGTGTACACTCTGTCCAGTTTTACAAGTGTCAGACAAACTCACAGAGGAGGTGGAAGTATCCCTGCTTTCGTCATTTCCTTTGAACCTCTGACCCTGTTTTTTGGCCTTTTGTCAGGGAAATAGAAGCCCTTGATGATGATGTTTAGAATCATAAACTTATGCTTCTTCCTGGACAACATTGCTTATTATTCTCGAACTCCAGATATAAAACCCACTTATTTTCTAAAAAGTTGCCATGCACCGGTTCAGTGATCTTATTCTGTAGTTCAGTGTCTATTTTTTTAATTTAACATATTGGTCTTCATTACATCTTATAAGAACTTTAAGCCAGAGTAGTATACAGCAGAGGGATACATCCCTCACCTGCTCTCGGGAATTTGAGTGTTCTTAAAAAGAATAGTAGAGAACATGGTTACTCTAAGCCCCTCTGAGTAATGTTAAGTAACTTTGAGTGCTATTTATAAACATTGTATGTCATGGGACAGGAGTGGTTTGCCATATTCTGGTTCTTAAGAGTCAAAGCAGAGTAAGGTAAGAACTGTCTGTTGGCTTACCCATTCTACAGGCATTGTATGGCACACATGGAATACACATGCAACTCACCCCTCTCCCTGAAAGTATGCCTTTTATAAATATGTCAGGAACTGAGTACCAGCTTGTCCCAACTGCAACTGGCAGAACAGCAGTACCCCTCCCCTGCTAATATGTTGCTCAGTTGACAGAGTAGAGCAGCATAATTGTACCATTCTTAAAAAAAGTAAAGAAAAACATTGTTACATGGAAAGAATATCCCTACAAGCAACAGAGTTCCCTATGATGCAGGAAAACTTGCTATCACATATAAGAATGTCCTGCCCTTCTCTAGTGATGCTGAAAAAACTCCTGCCGATGGCAGCTCAAGAGTGCCATATCCTGTTGTCACCATAATATAGTGATAACCCTTAGTCTGGCATCTTGTCTATGGAGTGAACGTTTTCTATTAATCCATCGCAGATTAGAAGTGACTGCACTGCAGCACTGACAGGCAGTCAGTACGGTATAAAATAACTTGCTGAGCTGCTTGTCACTGTGGTTTTCTGCAGCACTTTCTCAATGCACATCACGGCCTCTGTCCTGACGAGCTGAATGCCTAGTACACTGTGGTGTGGTGTATTTACATTTATACAAAAGTAATCAAACTGTATTAATAAATTAAGATTAACAAATATTATACTTCACATATATTGATATATATCATATAACTTAAGCAACACTGCATAAATAATTCAATTCCTGCCCCCTTTTTTTTAAATAAGAAACATCTTTAATAAACCATCACTTACAACATAGACAATCATACGTTTATATAAATGAAAACAAACTACATTGACACAGTCCTGGTGTTCAGGTTGAGTCTATGATTATTTGCACCAGTCATTAGTTAGGCCAAACCCTTTTTGTAAAATATGAAAGTCATTAGGGGAGGTGACAACTACACAAAATATGTAGTCATCAGCAAACTTGGTTACCCATAGCTCCTTGACTTCTGCCTTCACATCTGAAATGTGGTTGGTTAACAGTAAGATGACCTCATCTGAGATCTGTGGGATGCCACTATTGACTTTCTTTTGCTGTGACTATGTACATCACAACCTTAGTGGTGCATTGTCTATTGGTAAGCCTGCTGGCTATCCAGTAGACTGCATATATTGAGTTTATATAGTTGGTAGTTATGCCAGTTTACTATGGTTTTAATGATCATAACAATGTCAAATTGCTAAATCTCACAACCAGAAGGTAATAAGACGAGAATGCTGATTCCTTTTATTTGAACAATGTCAAACTTCAAGTCTCCTGACCTGAGTGTACACAGGAATAAGTGGTAACATGGGTTTAGAAAGGGGAAGTCCAGATGTTCGAAATAGTGAGCAATGGCATTCTCGTCTTGCGACCTTCTGGTTGTGTGATTTTAGTGTGATTCAATATTGTTATAATCACTAAAAACATAGTAAACCAGTTATGCCAATGTGATAGATGGTAGTGAAGTCCTTTACCAGTACAAGTTATGCAATGTAGATGAAATTTACTTTAATCAATAACCTTTGCCACCTTTTCAAAGAAGTAAGCTAGGCTAAGAAGACATGATTATCTTTCCATGATACTGAGCTTGTTGGGACAAGGGGACTGGATATTACCAACCAGTGTCATTGTTGATTAATAGAGACGTTACTCATTCCACATCCTTCAGACAATCTTCATAAAATGAACATATCTATAATTCCTGGGATCAGTAACAGGGCTTCCCTTGTGTCACGGGATCACAATAGCCATTCTCCACTCATTAGGGGTACAACCAAAGGAGAGACCTAGACTGGATGGTTAAAAAGGGATTGGGCCAAGTGCTGTTAGATCTTGAACAGGAAACAAATGAGGATATTGTCAGGACCCACAGGGCTATTGTTCTTGGCCTTAGAGTGGGCAGACATGACCTGATCAGTAGAGATTTTAGGAGGTGCGGTGTGAGATGAGGTAGAAAGAGTGATGGGTTACTGGGTAAGGGGAAGATAAAACTGTATCTGTTGGCTAAAATATTGATAACAGCTTCAGAGTAAAGGATACCACCAGGGAATAGCTTTATAGAGCACTATATCATTTTTCTGTGCCTTCTGGTATAATCAAAGAAGGTTTTGTGAATATCTTTAATAATAGTAACAAAATGACAGAACAAATATGTCAAGGAATAAAACTTGACAGATAAAATGTTGCTGCCTAAGCAGAAAAGCCTTTTGAGGGGTACATGGAATACAGTAGAATGAGAGTTTATTGATATAAAACAGCCAAAAAAGAATCAGTTAATATACTGATTATTCAATTAAGTAGACATTTACAAAGTACATCAGTATTGATGCCATGTGGTCTAAAGAATTTCCTTTAAAATGCACTGTGTTTCTTTAAGCAATAAAAGGTCTTTAAATGACATACATTCTCTTAGTGATAATTTTTGTCCAAAACTATGGGTTTTAGCCCTACCACAGAAATAGCATTCTGTTATTGATAATTCTTTGTCCAAAATGATGGCTTTTAGCCCTACCACAGAACTAGCATGGCATTCAATAAAATATTCCATGAAGGGACATTACAATTTTACATTTCTGACATTGCTTATATGTTTACCATTTTATATTGCTTATATGTTTACCATTATATACCATGTTAACCATGTTATACTGGTTACCATCCAGAAATCCCACAACAAGGCTGGTGATTCTCTTTTCTCTAATACAGTAGGGAAAATTTGGAACAAGCTTCCCACAAAACTTACATCTCTCTCATCATTATCACTCTTTAAAAAGCAACTAAAGATTCAACTAAAAACACAATGGCTTTGTCCTTGTACTAACCCTGAACCCCCCCAATATAACATTATTCTATAACTCTCTTCCAATAACCCTCTTTACAGTATTAGCAATTTCATCCCGCACCCCCTTCTTAGTATCTTATCCCCAAGCTGCCTGCACTGAATATGCTCCTAACAACCTTGCTTTCTTCAGAGAGCTCTTATCTTCACCTTGTATATAAACCAATCTATTTCTTTCGCTATGACTGTAACTACTTCCCCATGTACATACATTCAATAATTCTCTTACTTCTCAGTGTTACACACTTTATCATAGCCATGTTACATCTTTACAAAGGCACTTTCATACCCAATATACTAATCAAGAATATCTATCTCTTTCCCTTGGTAATAATACTGTATTTTACCTTATTAAACTTAGTAGTCACAATCTGTATATTTATAGTTCTGTATAACTCAATTTGATGAAATAATTCTTCAGGTTTATGTACTGTATATATTGCATGGACTTTTGTTTGTCTTGATTTATTTAGTTTAAAGTGAAGCTTTTCTCCCCGGGCCTCTACTGAAAATGGACATGTATCCAGTTTGACTAGCCCGGTCAACAAATGTAAAATAAAATAAAATAAAAAATAAAATAAAATGTTCATGCATATAGATTTAGACTTCCTAACAGTCTGCCACTGTAAGTCATATTGCTGGGGCAGGAAGTAAAATAAATTACAACATATGTGTAGCTTTAAACCTTCTTGAAACATCACATTTTTTGTCATTATTACTATTGTCAAATTTTAATATTACACAGCAAGAAACTTTGGCACAACAATAACCTTGAGTTCATATCTAGCTTTGTATTTTTCCTTTTGGGGTGATTTTTCATCTGATTTAATTCCCTTTTGTGCTGAGTGACTGTGGAACTTTTGCGGATGTCTGTACCCTCTCCTGTATGGTTTGTGTTGTTTGGTCTTTCATTTTTTGAACATCATTCTGTAATACTGTAATAAGAGGAAAACTGGACCAAAAATGCAGCCACACCATTGTTTATATATTGAAAACTCAGAATCAGGTGTTCTAGTCTCAAGACAAGTGACCTATTTACCATTCCAGTGTCTTTTTTCCCTAAATTGCATTGCATTAGATTAATATAATATATAGCAGTAATAAATCAATACAGATATGGACAATGTACACAATATACTTACAGAGCAGTCTTTAGAAACTTTCAGAATTTTGTAAATACGGCATATTTTAACTGTGGAGAAAGACTGCTGTTGTTCAAATCTGTACTGTAGGATCTCAATTTTTCTTGTCAGATGTACAGTGCAGTATATGCATTTAAAACAAATTGTGTATTTCACATGAGACACTTTGCTGCTTGCTGCTTGAGTGACAGAAGCTCTGCAGAAAACCATAACCTCTCACTTTGCATGCTGTGAACTTTGACTGCATATCCTGTTGGCATCAGATCTTCACTGAATGATTACTTACTTACTTACATAGCAATTAAAATTATTTATAAAATGGATTTACCAGTTGACTCAAGCTTGTCACCTTATTGGGCCTACAACTCAGCAAGGTTCCTGTTCCTCTCTTTTAATCTTCACACCTGTCCAACTTTCTTGCTCTTCTTGGCAGTAATGACAAAACTATTTCTAAAGAACATAGCCATGATTTATTTTTAATGTTATGAATGCATGGGTAGGGAACATCATAGAAAGATTATGGAACACCTCAAACCTGACAGTGATAGGCCAAACTCACCTTAACCAAGTAATAGGGAAAATTTGGGCATGTTACATAAAACAGTTAGTACTTTGTTTAGCTTACCATTTCAGATTATAAACTTGTGTTATGCGGTCTGTAGTTTTTCTATTCTGTAAACACATTGTATGTTAATGCTATTTTCGATGAATGTATGTCAGGCAACTGTGTTGTATCAGTGGAGATTCATATTGCATATTCAGGAAGTAAAAGCATATGAAATCAAGCTCACTGTACCAGTTATTGAAGCAATTTGCCGGAGTGATTACTATAGCTGATACTTTATAGCAAGTGGCATATTGATATAATCATCCGCTGTCATGCTTGTCATTCAAGTTCAGCAGCCTTATGGATAGAGGGAAGAAGCTCCTGTTCAGTCTTGATGTTTTGCAGTGTAAGCTGCAATACTGCCTGCCCAAAGAAAGGTGGAAGTACTTGCCATTGGCAGGGTGAATGGGATTGTTGGTTATCTTTCTAGCCCTTCCCACACACCGAGTATCATGCAGATCATCCATGGATGGGAGCAAGGAACCAGTGACTTTTTCTGCTGTCCTCGCTACCCTCAGGAGAGCCTTGCAGTCAGATACTTTGCAGTTACCATATCAAACTATGATGTTATTTGAGAGGATGCTCTTGATGGTCCCCCGTAGAAGGTTTTGTAGATGGAATGAGATAGATTTGCCTTCCTCAGTTTCTGTGGGAAGTGCAGACTTTGTTGCGCCTTCTTCACTGTGTGGCTAATATGAGTCGAACGTGATAGGCATCTGAGATGCTACCAAATATGTGATAGCCACCAATATGTATCCTCCTCACATTGGGACAGTAATCAAGGAGCCTGAATCCTCACAACTGACACTGGAGAGGATGCGCACTTGAAACACAAATGGATATACTCAGTATTTTCAGATGCACACCTCCTTGCATCAAGTACAATTTCCCTTAAGACCAACACAGGCTTCCCAAACAGAATACTCAATACTCAGAGATTTCTCTTTGTAATATCTAAAATATAATTTCCAAGAGGGCTGGCAGAATGACCTCTGGTCACCTGATTCTAGCTTCTCACAGTATTCCTCTTTGAAGCTGAGACAGGAATTTAGCATAGACAGCCACAACACACATCCAAATGTTTATAGCAGAGTATGGGGCATCCCCTCTTTTCACTAAGCTAATGAACAAAGGTGCTGTCCCAGACCTAGCATCTCCAGTCCTATTTAGCACTGTGGGGTACCATTTTAATGATTTAACAGCTTATTTACATTTTCCTTATTTTATTTAAAGTTAACCTTTACTGTCCCAGTGTCCTTTATTAAAACATATACATTTAATTCAGTTGCAATAATACATGTACATTTTTTTTTCATTTCAGCAGGGTGCACTGTTGATACATTTCAGCACAAGCAAAGCTCACAAATAACTTTTCAGCACAAGCATCCATACAAAATCAGTTTGATATACAAATGACATACAGTTCTAATACATTTGTAAGACATGCATCGTGTATAAATCAGTTTGATATTCAAAGGACTTATCATTCTTACAAAACTCAAGATGGCTATGCTGGCACTTGCCCATATCATCACAGGTCACCATCTGGAATTTGCCCTTTTATCCACTGTAGTGTGATCTCAGAGTTGGTATATTTAGTTAGGGGGTGTGGGGGATGTTGGTAGCATAGTCCCCCACCTTGGTAGGTTTTAAATGTTATTTTTTTCTACAGTCACTTGGTTGGCCTACCATTGCTTTACCCTAGTTAAATTTCATCATTCAATGAATAGCGGCTTCGATAAACAGAGGTTTGATGAATGGCTCTACACTAAATAGCCTTTTGATATAAATGTATGATTGCCTATCAAGTAAGTGATGGTTTAATAAAGATGTTTGAATAATGTATGTAATATTGCTTAGGATATATGATATATAGCAATATATGTAAAGTATAATGGTTGTTATATTAATGTAGTTTGATTACTTTTATATGTAAATTTGGCTGTGTCATAAGCTATAATTCAATAAAGGTGTTTGAAAAAAAAGTGATATAGACCCTTATCTGAACTTTGCACTCTCCCTTTATGCTCAGTTTCTGAAGACCTGCTTTTTTTGCAAAGCCTTTCCTCCCCTCTGCATCATTCTTTGGCATTCTACTCAGTGCCCGACATCCACTGCTAAGTCGTTTGGCTACATTCTAACCCCCTGACCTTCTCATATAGAGCTGGGGCCAGCGCAGGAGTTCAGGACATCCTGGAAGTCTGACCAACTACATCCAGTGAGGGGAGTCTCTTATGGTCTACCCATTACTCCCTCCTTCCTAACAGTCTGCTTTATATGTTCAAGGGGTTGAGCGTGTAATGGGGATGTGCAGAATTTCTCCCCACCTCTGCAACAACTCAGCCAGGTCCACCACCCTATCCCCAACTACCTCCAGGGTTCATCACAGGAGATACTAACAGCATTGCCCCTACCTACCTTGGGATGGAAACACTCATTCCCTCCCTGCTGCTCCAATAGTCACCTGAGCTGCTATTCAAGCCTAGATAGACTGGGATGCAGTTAGGACTTTATCCCTCTACACCACTGAAGCAGCAGTTTGAGAACCTATGTTATATAATGTGCATTCGTTTTAAACTTCATTTTCTGTGATATGTAATATATGATTCATTTAAGTAGTTAGAGTAAACAGTTTCCTAGATTTGAATAAATACATTTAATTTCCACTAAACATGAGCCTGACCATGTTTACATGCCTCAAAACATATAGCAATTAGTGTCTGTAGATGAAATAGAGGATGTCATCCTGGAGGCAGTGGTAAATATAAATGTATATGCATGCTGACAGGAGGCACTAGCCTGACTGTTTGCAGTAGGTAACCCAGAGCAGCTGACTGTCCTGTGAGAACTGCCATGTCTTATATAACTGACTGCCATAAAACAGAAGGCACATAAAGAAGCTCATAGTCTCCTGTATATTACTTCTGTTATAGTGAATACAGAGGAAAAATAATTCTAATTAAAAGGTTCATAGGTAGGTACTAGACTATCGGCCCAAAGGCCTGTGTAAGCCTAGCCAACAAGGTTCCCTGGCTTTCACCACCCAAGAAGGTTATTTTCCTGTGCCGTTGTTGAGCAGAGCCACAGAAGTGATCCCCAGGGTGAATTTCCTATTTCCCATCCACTCATCAAGATTTTTCTTGAAGACTGCTAATGAGGAACTCTGCTTGACATATATAGGTAGCTTGTTCCAGAGTATGGGAAGTGTCTGGGACAGGAATCTATCCCTCCAGCATGTTCTCTTTATTGTAGTGACAAAGTTTAGGTCCCTGGAGCATGTAGCTCAGAGAGATTGGGATTTCTTTAGGTGTAGCATGTCCAACAGCTCTGGGTTTGATATAGCTTTCTATGTTAGGCAGAGATCACCTCGGAGTAGGCAATATGCTATGGAGTACAGCTGGAGGTTTTTGAGATGGTAGTTCATGGGTACCGAGTTTTTAACAAAGGGGATGACAATGCACTTTTTGGTATTGAGCTTGAGGCCGTGGCTCTGACACCAGGCATCAGTCTCAGTGAGGCCCTTCTGTAGGATGTCCGCGTCATTCGGGGACTCGACTATGGCACCTAATTTCCAGTCATCTGTGAACTTCATCAGCCAGAGGTCCTTTGTGTTAGCCTGTACTTGACACCGAACAGGAGAGGACCCAAGACTGAACCCTGTGGTAATCCACTTGTCACAGGGGGAAGCAAATTTAAACATTCATTCTCTCACTCTTTGAGTACATCCTCAATCAAAGTCAGGGTCGTTGGTGGGGGATGGGACACTATCCAGTCATCTTTCATCCATTAGGCAGAGAAACTACTTTGGATAGAATACCAGTCTATCTCACACACACACATACACAGACTCACACAAATGGCATAAACGGTTTACTATCAAAATGTTGAAAGGCACTTCTTCGAATACTGTGTGTTAAAATGCACCTTTTTTAAACTTTCACAATGCCCCATCTGAAATATTATGAACTCATAATAGCACAAGTAAAGCTTGACTCGCTGTTATGAATTTGGCGTTGTGAATGGAGATTGTGGTACAGTGTGGATTGTGAAATGTACCCTTTTCCTCACTATAGTGTGATCTCAGAGTTGGTATATATAATTTGCAGGGGGTGTGGGGGGTGCAGGGGGCTTGCCACCCTGCAGAAACATTAAAACATGTAGATGTTTTTCACAGTACCTTCGCCACAACAGCCTGAGGATCTGATGTCACTTTCTCATATGTGAACTTATTTTGAATTATCGCGAATGTCAACCTTTGCAGTAGTGAGTTCTGACATTCTGAACAATCGACATGTACAAATTCGACACAGTGATTTGATCATGTTAGTAAAAATTGTTGTGACTTTCAACATTTTGATAGTAAACTGGCATATACACCTATAGACAACTGAGATATTGCAGTTTCACATATGCCTTGATTTTATGATGTCGGAGGATACTGGAGTAGTCAGCAAAATTACCTGCAGACGCAAGGATGACATGCAGACTTCATACAGCACTCATTCGAGCTAAGAACTGAACTGAAGAATCAATTACATTGAGGTAACAATGTTAGCCACTGTGTCACAGCACTCCATCCAAAATTCGACATAAACATAAGAGAAATAAATAATGATATTATATCATCGTAACTAGGAAGAAAAAGAAACATGTTATTAAAATAGTATTACAATACAAAACTTTAAACATTAGGTACTGCACCTCTTACCAGGACGTGGGATGAAAACAATGGCACTTGAGCACGTCAGAATATATATATATATATATATATATATATATATATATATATATATATATATATATATATATATATAGGTTTTACAGCCAGCCCTGCAGTGTAGAAGTTTTGGTCCTGATTATTTCCCTTGTGGCCCTGTTTATTAGCCCAGATACTGGTGGAGCTTACTACAGAATGGATGGGAAGAAGTAAATGACACCATCCTTCCACGGGGTAGTGAGAGATGGGAAATTCTGCTATATGAATACCATCTGTGGAAGCCCAAAAGTGCAGTTCCTGCAGCAGTGTCACTGACACCACATAACCCCATTGAGGACTATACAATGCGTTTTGATCACTATAGTGATCATTGTGAATGCACAGAAGCCATGTTCACTTTCACTGGTTCAGTATAAGCTGCATTACACTTTGCTATCTACCCAACAGACAAATGTTAGGGACATATAAAAGTCTCCAAAATACCCTGGATTATAGCCATGATTCCTAATTCTCTTCTCATTCTCCAGCATACCCGGGTGAAGGAATGAATGTCCTAGTGGAAACAGACTGCATGGGGGCTAAAGAATTATTTAATGATACATGTGAGTTTTAATATAGTTCTAATAAAGTTTTTTTTTTCATTTGCTAAGTAGATAATTAAATGATTTGCACAGATGTGTAGGAATTAAACCATGAACCACTGGATGAAGCTCATTTGCTGCTCATATCCGTAACCTTCTGTGATATACCACCAACAAATTTATTTCCCAGATTACAGTTTTGAGCTATTTGTTTGATTTTGAATTAGAATTCGTATTAAGAATCCTTCATGTAGATATCATAATAGGCACTAATGCATATTATTTCCAGAAGATAGCAGTAGTTAATAAAAGAACAGATTTGATGACTGTCCTTATGAAGTGCAAAATTACAAATGTGCTAATTTGAATTTTCACAATAGATTTCTAGTACCCGATGCTCATTAGGTAACATGAATAAAGGCAGAATGGATTCACAGTTGGCTGGTTTTGTTAGCTGCATCAGACAGATATCTGACCTCAAGTAACATGCATAGCTGGTCAATAAGAGCTTTATCTGTGACATACCAAGCTGTAATGTATTTTATGCAGTTCCACACGTGATTATCCTGCAAGTTAGAGGTTATGAACTTACATCCCAGGGAGATAATATTGCTGAACAGCTTAATGGGACAATAATAAATGTCTTTTACCATTAAAGTTACAGTAATTATTAATGGTGGGGGTTTGAGGACTTAGTACTTAGACCACTCCTCTTCAGTGCCTGTAAACAGGTTACTGCAGAAAGATTAGAAGGAAATACGTCCCTTAGAAGCAGCACAGAGACTTGTAAGAGGATGAATATATCAATGATGATAGCAGAAAACTCCAAATAAAATCTGAGCATCTAATAGCCTTGCCTCAGTATACAAAATGCAAAGCTGAACATCTGAAAAAGAGCGACTGCAGATGGTAGGAAGGCTGACTGCAGTTAAAAATGCTCTAGAACATTGTGGTCAGAATACCAGATGAGTTGCAGATCAAAAAAAAAAAACAATGTAAAGTGGAGGGGAGAAAGAGACAGAAAGATCACTGCTAGGAGAACAAAATTTGGTTGCTATTCATATGAAGAGATAGATGTTCTATGTGCCATAAAAGCAAAATGGAGGAAGCCCAACTGAGGGCAGTTACACTGTTGCAGGAAACTACAGCAGAAATTCAGAGACATGGTGTGTTGTGAGCAGTCAAGGTTTTCTCAGTGAAGCTCTAAAAGCAGCTCTACACAATTCAACAGTTTTCCTTAACAAGACAAACACGTGTTTCTGCACCCCCAAATCAGCCATGATTCAAAGTGCTGGTGTTGGTGAGGTTATACTCATGAATATCTACTGGGGTGTTATTCAGAAATAACACTGCAAATACTATGTGGACTATGAACCCCAGTATAACTGCTCTGCAAGTCAAAGGTGATATTGATGGATAAAATGCTGAGCTTTATACAGGCAAGGCATGCTGTGCCCATATTATGTATATATGTCAGACAAAGTGCACAGGCCTATTGCAATTAGTGTAAAGGGCCAACAGCCTCTTACAGTACACTAGCCTGAATTCCTTAGCATCCTTACTATTGCATATGTATGTATATACAGAGGGTCTATATTATAACACTGAAGTTTTAAAACTTCAAATGTTATAATATTGATCCCTTTAGAGCGAAAGCTGACAATAGCGAAGCCTCGGAACATTGAAATTTTACCTAGGGTAAGATTTCGGTGGTCCATTCCGTGGCTTCGCTATTTACAGCATTGTGGTGCGATGGTTATGGACCAGGTTTGGGGAAGTGAGCAAATGGAGGTTACGGATTGGGTTCAGGCAAGTGTGGTGCGATGGTTACGGACCGGGTTAAGGTAAGTGAGTGAACGGACTGGGGTAAGGCGAGTGTGCGGTAGTTAGGACTTTAGGGTTAGGGCGTGGGTGAGGTGAGTGTGTGGTAGTGACAGACTTTAGGGTTAAGGGCGGGTTAAGTGAGTTAGGGTTAGGGCACGGGTCAGGAAAATGTGCGATTGTGTAGACGTGAGGGTTAGGGTGAGGTAGGTGAGTTAGGGTTAGGGAGCGGGTAAGGTGAGTGTGCGATAGTTAGGGAACTTAGGGTTAGGGTTGGGTTAAGGTAAGTGGGTAGCTAGTGGTGTATGTCTGGTTTAGTGTAGGGTTTCGTGAAGTGTATGTGTGTGGATTATTTATTTTGGTGTGCTTGAGTTGTGTGTATGTTTGTCGGAACAGCAAATTTTTTCCCTAGGAAAAAAATTTTCTATTCTGACTGTTCGGTTTTCTGGTGTTTCCATTGAATGGATTCGATATTATAACATCTGATGTTTTTAGACTTCGATGTTATAATATAGACCCTATACAGATACATGATAAGTATGCAAATATGTGTCATCTGAATACAGCATGCATTTAAATGTTTTACGGTATCTAATGATGCTGCTGTAGGTTAGCAGACATGGCCATGCACTGCAGAAATCCATGAATCCAGTAATGTATTTCAGCCCTGCACTGAAAAAGTCCATAAAGCTGCCTGTATAATTCAGCCATGCACTGCAGAATTTGATAACCCACCTCTGCTTTTCAGACATATACTGCAGAAATCCATGAACCCAGCAATGCTATTTAGCAATGAGCTGCAGAAATCCTTGCAACCACGCATGTTATAAATCCATGAACTCAGTCATGAATTTCAAACACGCAGTGAAGAAATCCATGACCACATGCGCCTAATTCTGGCATGCACTGAAGAAATCCGTAATGCCACCTGTGAAATTCAAAGTCCAATTTAAACCTTTGACATCAGCCCCCCCAACACAAAGGAACAAATGAGTTACAAATGTCACTGGTATGCTGAATTTGTGAATGGAACATACAAATGAGCCTCTGATATGTATTGTCTGTCATAATACTGAACAAGCTATTGGTGATCCATAGCATAATGTGCTTATATTTACTGTTGCAGATTGTTAAATACAAGACGGTATGTGACCTGTGACTGGTGTACATGTGTTCCTGCAGTTTATGAGGCGATAGGTAAAGAATGTAATCTATCTTGATGTTATGCAACAGAGAGTGTTATGGGCATTGCTGTTTGTGCTGAGAAACTGTTATTACTGCAAAGAATATGTGCCTTACAACATGGGTGTCTTCATCATCTTTAAGTTGTATAAGAACTCTTTGCCTGTCTCTGTATAGCAAATGCAGACACACTTATCTTAGAAATATATTCAGTATTCAGCCTGCTTCCCAGATTCAATCAACAGTAAAACTTTTTGTGAGGGTAGTTACAGCATGTTGGGAGTGTGCTTAATAGTGACTAGGGACACAGATTCATGTCCATTATGTCCTCATTGATCAGGTATAGGGTATATAATGGTAAGGCCTGTGCTTGGAAGTCTGTCCCTTCCATCAGTGCTACCAAGTAAACATTACATATTGGTGTCTGGATATTTAAGGCAACATCAATACTAGTATCTGGTGAAGCATATTTTTAGAAAATTTAAAGTTTCTATGTCAGTCGATTTTATACCTAAATAATCTTCAAACTGAAATGGTTCCACTTTAATGTGTATGCGCGTGTGTGTGTGTGTGTGTGTGTGTGTGTGTGTGTATAAATATATGGTTGTGAACTTGCTTGTAGACAGCTGTAACATTAGCCAAAGACAGAAATATATGGGAATGCTATACTTGAAAGTGGACAGAAGGTCACCAATGCTCTGTCTATCTTTATTATTGATGCTGCCTAATGATGATAGCGGTGCTGTGGCCAAAGGATTGTACCACTATCTTGGTTGCAAACGTGCACTATGCATGAGCAATTCTCATGAAACTCATACGTCAGTTGCTGACCACAAGTATCCATAGATCATGCTTTTGCTAGGAAGTCATTGTATTAGTCTGCAGTGCAGCTCTCCAATTCCCATTCAATGTAAAAAACAAAACAAAAAGATTAAAATGAATTTGCTATAATATGAACTTTTCATGGGTCTACTTGGGCTTACATAAAGAAATATATTTAGCTATCACAGATGATCGTATAGCTACCTGGAAGATTATGGTGATGTACTTAAATCTAGTCTAACAACTAAAGCTAACATTTTGTTTGAGCCTGGCCCCCCCCCCCACCTATCCACCACCCTATGCATCTAAATATGCTACTTCTGAGTAGGGGGTAGCAATGCCTTGCAAATAAAAGCCAGACTGAAGATGGCTTTGGAACTAAAGCAGCAGAATATTGTTTGTATTTGGTTCATAAAAATTTGTCTTTCTTATTTTCTTGATAATTTGGTCAGAATAAAATTGTAAATGTATGCAAAATGTAGAAAGAGATGCATAACAATAATAATGTGGAAGCATTTCGCCCTTTAAAAGGGCAGATATGAAAAATATGAAATAAACAAGACCATGGAAAAAGATGAAATGGAGAAATCAAAGTAAGAGTGCAGCAGACAGAGATAAAAACTGAGAAAGACAGTTCATAGGGACACAACATAAAAGCTGCGAATTAACACAACAAGTAACCTTTCCAAAACTGCAAATTAACACAAAATGAGTAACCTTTTAGAACGTGTGAGTTGTAATGCATGCCGTATAGCAAATCATAAAGCAAACATGGCTGAAGACCTGTGGGCTGAGAGTCAGACACTACCTAGGATCACTTGATAACTTAACAGACACTATGACGGTGGAGGAGAAACAGAAAGTTCAAAGTGATGTGGCTGTACTTCACAGAAGGGCAACTTCTTTGTTGTAATCTGTTTACAGGTTATATAAGCCCTGTACCACAAGTCAGCAATATCTTCTAAAGAGCTATTCTCAGTTAATTTATCAAATGCTTTTAGAAAGTCGATTGGATGGATGGCAAACAAGAAAATGGTGAGAATATTCTACTTCTCCATGTGAGAGGGAAAGAGCCATCGTGCCTGTTTTACGAAGTGCTGCTATTCAAAAAACTGTTCTGATATTTAAACATGTACACCTAAGAGTCTACCACTTGAAAGTGACATGCACACAGAATGAGTGACTTCTCTTCCTTTATATTTATTGAGCAAGGTACAGCAACCTCTGCTACCTTTCTCAGTAGTGGCTACAGCATTTCCAAAATTGTGTTGACAGAGGAGACAAAGTGAATAAATATTTCAAGTCAGTAAGCAGATCTAAATAAAATAAACTATATGAAAAAGTAAGCACTTTCTTCATTACACTGACATTATTCACTTAAAAGAGATCATTGTTAAAACAAGCACACAGAATGAAACAGCAGAGGGCACTTCAAAACATAATATAGACAGACTTATCTTTCTGAAATATGAAAACAAAGAGCTTCAATTAAGAAAAAGCAATGAGAGACAAGAACATTCAATGGAAAATGTTCAGACTGCAAATGCAGAACATGGAATTATAATATCTGTACAGTGGTTATACCAAAACACTGGGAACAGAAACATCCCCTAATTAAAATAATTTATAATATCATGACTAACTTGCTACTCAAGACTTTTGAACATTGAGAACAAAACCTTCTGCAAGAAATTCCAGCAGAGCAATGAGAGTTTCAGAAGCAAACATGATGCCAAAGTAGAGCAGAAATCATTGGGTATTCTAGAAAGAATCGAACTTCATTACAGGTGTTAAGTGAACAAAAAGATACTTAGTGATCTGCACTGATTATTTTTGGATCTACTACACGTGCTAGTAGCTCACAATATACCTTCTCACTACCACTTGCTCAAAAAAGTGAGTGCTCAAACTCCCGCAAACCAAATCTCCCATTTCTATGTAGCCTACCCCATAATCAACCCTACAAAATGACATAGACTCACCGGAACCTAAACTGTCATCCCAACCCAATTCCCATCCTGACTCCTTGCCCCCTTACCCTAAACCTCCACTACCCCTCCCTAAATTCCCCATTCACTCCATAAACCTAATGCTGCAACCCTCCTCCCTAAGCATACATTCCCTGATCACTGCTTAGCTGTTAAACTCCCTAAATCTATAACTCCTTCCCACTGCTTAACCTTAAAACTACCTTTCTCCTCCCTAGCCTTAAATTCCTCCACCAACTCCCTAAGTATAAATTACCTGCTCTGTCCCCACAGCTACTTGCCTGAACTCATATTCAAGTCTGTTTCCAAGCAGCAGCCCACCCAGCTACAACCACTTGTGTCCCTGGCTTCTAGACACTGTTTTTCAAGTGATTAGGCCTTCAGTACATGCAGTGAACCCCTTATTTTTCTATGAAATTTGTAATTTGTTATTCTTCCAGTGGCATTGCACGTTTTTGAATTATATCCTGCCAGCCAGACCTGCTATATACATTTAAGGAAAATACAATACTAATCTTCAATAGTTTGTTTAAATAACTGAAGATCTGCTATTGTTAATTTTCTATTCAGCTTGACTATTAATAGCTAAGTAGTTTCTAACTGTGAGATAAAAACTGACCTTTATTTGTGAGCAATTCTGCAGAAATAAGATAAATCAGCTTGCCTTTGAATTAATTATTAAAATGTCAAAGTTAGTATGGTGCAACAGTTGCTGGAAGAAGCTGTTCAACAGCTAACTACATCAACAATTTGTGTTTTCAGTTGGAGTATTGTACTTTTCATGACAGAGTATTTTCTATCAGACAGATGTTTTATATAGTTTTAACATGAAGAATGCATTATTTGTCGAAACTTGTTTGACTAACTGTGTGGAGGACATCCATTACTGACCTAGTATGTTCTGTGCAGATTTTCTTTTGTTATTTAATATTGTATATCTGTCTGTGTTATACATATTTACTGAATAATTTGTAGTTACTTGCTATAGCCTGTTCCAAATGATATAAATGTGGAAAACATCTCATATTATTAATTTACAATTCATAAGACTGGTTTTTGGCAATGTATATTCTAAGTATGTGATAAAAACTGACCTTTACTAGCCATCAGGTTTGCAGAAATAAAATATATTAACTCACCTTTCCAACAAGTATTAAAATATCCATGTTAGTGAGATAGTACAGTACAACAGCTATAAAAGATGCTATTTAAAAGCTAATAGCAAATATCTCTTCTTTATTTTTATCCTTGTTGCAATATTGTATCTTTTCTTTTAATAATTCAATATTTTCCGTTAATCTGGTCTTTAAGATGCTTTTAGTGAAAATAATGCAGTAATTTGTCATAAATTGTTAAGAAGAGGAAATCTGCTATTGATCTATATTTCATTGTTAACTGTTTTTCTCCATATACAGATTCTAAATACCATGAAAAGGGATTGTTATTAGGTTGCAAGTTGTCCAAATCATGGCAGGTTATTTTTTTTTAAGTGTGAGAAGAAAGCTGTAGATGATTGATTAGAGCTAGGTCAGACTGTTTCTCACATTGGTTAAAGAGCTTTATTTCTGATTTAACAGTGAGTCTTGGTTGAATTACATGTATTATATAAGCTTTAGAGTATTATTAGGCGTAAAAAATAAGCCTGATGAAGGTTACCTCTTGGGCTGGTGAAGGAGAAATAAGCCAAGTAGTTGCTTCCAGTGGCCCCACATTCTTCTCACAAAGTACTAGATGTTTGTTACTTCCATCCACTTTTTAAAATTGTTAGTTGC
>NC_056738.1:253187270-253297435 GCF_019279795.1 Protopterus annectens
TCTTTTTATTGTGCTGATAACTAAACTTTAGTAAAATATGGATAAAAGTCTTATAGTGCCATTATTAGCATGCATAAATGAAGCTTTTTCTGCTTCTGTATTGTCTGAAGTATTTCTTACACTATGATTTACTCTGGCAGTGATGTTCTATTGCCAACAGATTTTAACTTTATTTTACTTTTACACACATTTAGGTATTCTACAAACTCTTCCATTTCAGGACTGGTCAACTCTGTTGTTTTAGATAAGATTTTGCTGCTTACTTTGGAATATTTTATGTCCCATACAGTTCTGCCTTTTGCTTTGTGCCATAACTTTCTCAAATGTGCATGGATAGATTCCTCTGTATCCCAGCTCCTAGGGAAAAACACACAATGCATTTTTTCTGACCTCTTGGTTTAATAATAGCCAAATCTGACTGCTGTTCTTCAACAATATTAAATGTATTAAATACCTTAACTTCTTCACCATCTGCCAGATGGAGAAAATTTGAAGTGATCCTGTGAGCATTGAACTTCAACAGAACCAATGGTATTGCCAACATTAATTGTAGAATGGAAACCATGAACAGTGTCCAGCAGCTGCTTAATAAAACAAAATTATGGGTATTTCAGAAAGTTCAGTTGTTTTACTGAATCTAAAAATAATATTGTAGCTATTTTGTCTGGAATTTGGCATTTTGTGGTTTCTGCAGTTGAGCACTGAAATTTCATTTGTTTTTGCTGTAAGCTAATTTTGTAGCTTAGAGTTTATTTTTCGCTCATCTCACCATGGCAGTTTGTTAGAGTTGACTGGCATTCCAGTTTGGTCCACAGTGTAGTTTTAGATGCGGCAAGAACTTGATGACATCTAATTGCATTTAGGTAGTAATAATACTAGAATTTTGTTTCATTCTTGTCATTTCATTATTTTTAATTAGTTTTTTGGTACTGCTTATTGACTACTGGGTTGCTATAGTTAACTTCTGATTGTGTAGTGGATTTTTTTATTTACTTGTTGACTGTGGTTGAGCACATAGCCCACAAATACAAGTTAGTACAAAAAAATGAAAACTGCATATTATCTGAATATGCAAATAGTAATGGAGTTTGCTATACACAAACTAAACATTGTATGTTATTTACAGTATTTGCCGGAACTATTTGCAATATAAAGAATTCTATGCATTTTTAGAAAAGTTAGCAGTTAACATAACCAATGAGAACTAGTGACAGAGACAGTAGGAGAAGAGATGGAAAAAGGTGGAACGAGAGAATCAAGGAGTGTAAATTCGAAAATAATAATTCGAGTTGGGGAAATAATGGTGATGGGAGGAAGAAAATATTGCGGGATGAATTAACGGGTGACGGTAATATATCATATGGTAGCGTGCTCTGTATGGAAAAAGTGCAGTGGGAAGGCTAGAGGATAATTGAAGTGTTAGGTGATCCCTCTATTTAGGAAACATTTTCATTATGAGATCTTGTATATTTTAATCTCTGAATGAAACTTCAAACATAATGGAATAGTTTTTAAGATATGTTGTGTGGGATTCCCATATTTTGGAATCTCACACACAGATTAAAAGTGCTCTTTGGAATGAAGTATGGTAAGAGGAGGTTGTAGATTAGGTGTAAAAGTAGGGAGCGTATGTGTTTGTGAGGGTAGATTAGTATGCAAGTTTACTGGAAAGGAATGGAAAAGTGTTTAGACTGATAAACCTGTAAACTAGGTCCATAATAATTAGGGTGGTTCTGTGGGTAATTGGGTGCCACTTGACTTTTCTCAATATGATTCTCTCAGTGATGGTTTCTGTAGAAGAAGAGAGTAATCAATCTACAGGAACTATTAGAAGTAATTTGTAGGGGATTTGGTTTCTTTTTGAGTTTATTAATTGGGAATCCATGCTTTAGCTGAGGAAGGAAGACTGCTTCACTGATGCTGATGTAAGTCTGGAATTAACTTAACCAAACATTCTTGTTATAAGTGACTCCATTCTAAGACATACAGATATACCTGGCAGAGGGTCGCTAGCAACAGCTATTTTAATTGATCAACCAATTAAAACCTAGATAAATAAGTTACATATATGTTAAGCACTTTCTTCTCTCATCTAAACTTCATCAGAATATAAAAAACAGTTAAGTTACAAAACTTATTATACACATCCATGAGTAATGATGGCATTTCCTTTGATGTTTGAGTGTCTCCAACCATTCCTAGGCAGTGTAATATCACAATGCCATCTAGTGTTTGGAAGTTTTAAATGCACTTCATCTTGACAGTATGTAATCTTACAGGCCAGCTAGAATACTATAACCTTTTTGTGTCAAAAAGATTGTCTTTTAAAAATAGTTTCTGTATAAAAAATATTAAATAAAAAAATAAAAAATCACATTAAAATAAGAAATATGTAATCCTATAACAATGTAAAACATAACTCTTAAAATCGTGTACATAAAAATCACTTCAAAAACCTAGTACCTAAAAATAACAACATGCAATGCATGCAATAAGATGGAAATTATATTAAAACCAATAATAACTGGCAATAAGGGCATTTAGTTAAAGAGTATATAAAATGTATGTCCTGCGCCATTTCCCTGAAGGAGGTTGAAGTAAGGACAGGAGTAACCACTGATTTATTGCTATGATTTTTAGAAAACCCACTTATTCAAACTCCTTTGTCTATTTCAACAGCTATCACCCCTTCCATCATAAGAAATCTGTGGTGAAAGGGCAAATTAGTGAGAGCTGCTAGTCAAGATGAAGTGCATTTAAAACGTCCAAACACTAGATGGCAATGTGATATTACATTGGCTAGGAATGGTTGGAGACACTTCCTCTTGAAACATCAAAGGAAGTGTTATCATTACTCATGAATGCATGTATAAAAGATTTGAAACTTAACAGTTGTTATATTCTTATGAAGTTCCGATGAGGGACAAAAGCGCTTAATAAATATGTAAATTATTTGTCTTGGTTTTAATTTGTTCAAAATAAAATAGTTGCTGCTCGTGACCTTCTGCCTTGGATTTATCTTGGTTTTGGAGTGTTTTGGATTTTGTGTTATACAGAGCAGATTGAGCAAGCAAAGAGTGATGGATAGGTGATGGATAGTTGCTTGTCAGGTGACAGGATCTGTTAGCTCACACATGCAGTCAAGTCCTTGAACAACAAGAACCAATATGAGTCTGTCATAGTTTATGCTGGTGTCAGTAACATGAGGTGTACCTCCCAGGGGTAAATGAAGAGCGGCATGATGGAGCTCTCAGACTCTTTGTCCAAGACAGATGTGAGCCTAGTACTGACCAACATTTTACCTTCTCCAAGGGTGATGTCACTATATGGGCAAAAAATAATTGGCTCAATAATTGGCTTATTTGTTGGTGTCATTCAAAGAGGATCAAATAGACCATGCTTCTTTGCCATAGATAGCCTGCATCCATCCCCTCTAGGGTTTTGATTATTGACAAAGACATTGTCCATCCCTATAGTGCTTTTTTTAGGCAGTGCCAACCTGATGTATCTGGTGACATAATGAAACAAGCAAGCAAAGGGAAATACAAAGGTGTTATTAATCAATGCTAGGAGCCTAAAAACGAAACTTCACTCCCTACAAACTTTTCTCATATTGGAGAAAATTGACACCTGTGTAGTTAGTGACTGAGGCATGGTTAAAATAGTGGAGAGCATCTGGCTGTGTAGGGTTATTATGCCTTCAAGCACTTCTAGACCAGCTGCTGCACAGCAGGGGGAAAAAGGTGGAGACATCTCAATCTACATCAAGAAGAGACTCGTATCAAGGCTGGTGAGGCAGCATGATTCATTGGAGCTTCTTCATGGCCAAAAAACATTGGAAAAGTCACATTCCATGTATTAGCTAGTTATAAAACTCCCTTTATGACACAAGAAAGCCGCAATACCTATTTGCAGGAACTAGGATCACTCAGTATTAAACCCAGTACCATTTTTCTAGGTGATCTAAACTATCCAACTATAGTCTGGGAAACCTACGCCACACTAGTGCACAAGCACTGAGATTCCTGGATTTTGTCAATACAGATGCTGTAGAACAATTAATCAGAGTGCCCACTAGGGGAATATCTTGATCTTGTCCTTACTAATATGGGAGCATCTTGCATTATCCCTCGCAGATCTTCATTACTTGTTAGGTCTGACCATAGAGCAGTCTCTTTTGAAATAAAACTGAAACCAGAGATCCCCTCCTCCCAAGGAACTTTTAGTTCCTCCCAAGGAACTTTTAGAAGTTTCTTTAAGACACACTACCTACTCCTAAGTGATACATTGGCAAGCTTCAAATCCTCAAAGGAACAATAACAGCACTTAGGTAAACTAGGCAGGATACAAACTGCAAAACAGTAGTAAAAAAATCCAAAGCCTGGAAACATTGAGGTAAAATGCAATGCTTATTCCAAACAGGAAAAAAAATCACGAAGCTTTAGGGATTAACCCTTCATCAGTGTCTCACACCGATGAAGAGTTGATCCTGAAAGCTTTGTGATTTTTTCCTGTTTGGAATAAAAGCTGCATTTTACCTCAATGTTTCCATGCTTTGGATTTTCTTTACTACTGTTAAGCTTCAAATCCCCACTGGACCCTGTTAACTCCACTGAATATGCAGAAATGGTTTACTATCATAATTTCGAACATGTTTGTTGTGAGTACTTACATACTCAAAAAACATGGTTAAAACTTATGATAGTGATCGAGGAAAAAGAGCAAACAAAAAAAAAGACAATTTGATTTCGAATTGTCATCATTTTTCAAACATTCCACTACATCTGGTGGCATACAACACACGTTTTGCAGGTGGGCAAGCTCCCCTGCACCCCCCCATGTGGGGGGCTGCACCCCACCCCCTGCAACTTATATATGCAAACTCCGAGATCATACTACAGTGCAGGAAAGGGTACAATTCCTGATCCCCACTATAGTGCGATATTCATCCAACATGCCAAACTCACAACAGCGAATGCACACTACCATTCACTGTTGTGCATTCTGCATGTTGTTTTTTCGCACATACAAAGCTGTGCAGACTTACTTTCAACTATCCATTGTCGCACACTGCAGCTGCGACGTTACGATGGTACACCTGCAGAAACATATACCAACACACTGTATCAGCATGTAGACAGCTTCACAGATGCAGCTGTACCCTGTAGGAACAAGAGCAGGGCAAACCTGAGAAATAAACTTACATCATGGAACCATAATATCAGCAAATTTTATAATAAAAGGAAAAGAATGTTGACTAAAAGAAGCAGAGTATTTTGCATAGTGTTAGAGTCCTTCTCACTGTAATAAATGACTCAGGAACTTAATAAAATCCATCAAAGACAAGTTTGTGGCTAAAATAGCTACCCATGACAAAGGCAATCAAAAGGCATTTTTTAGTTATGTTCATAGTTTCAAAAGCACAATGCAGCAATGCACTGAGCTGCTTGTGAACGATGTTACCTACACTGAGGCTGAAGATATAGAGAACCTACTGGCCGATAAATTTATCTCTACCTTTATCCCTGTCTCCCTTCTGTTTGTGCTTCAAGCTGTACCTGAAACTGGCTTGCTTCCAGCTATCAACAAGACCAAGTCCTAAAAGTGCTATCAAAAGCTAAAAACACTGCATCAGTGGGTCCTAACAATAGCCCTGAATGCATCTTAAATAGCATGAAACACTATTCAGCCACACCCCTAACAACACTCTTCAATCTCATCCTCCATACAGGTTTTGTACCAAGTGAATGGAAAACAGTTACAGTCATTCACCTGCATAGGGGAGAGCCTTTCACAGACTCAGGCAATTACAGACTCATAAGTCTGACAAGCATCATATGCAAAGCCATAGAAAAACCTATAATGGAATTAATCAGGCAGGATTTAGGGAACCTCCAAACACTTGACCCTTCTTGGTTTGTATTCATCAAATGCAGGTCATGCTTTCTAAACCTTGTGGATTTTTTTGAAAAGGTCACCAAAGCAATGGATGAAGGCAAGATGGTACATCCTACATTCCTCAACCTGATTAAAGCTTTTGACATAATTCCCCACTCAGGCATAGTAGAAAAGCTATATAAACCGGGAATAAACCCCTGTGTCACCCACTGGATTGTCAACTGGCTAACAGCTAGGACACAGATAATCAAAACAAGGAAGTTACCACCACATTAGACCAATCACCAGTGGAGTCCCTCAGGGTTCTGAGCTGGGACCGCTCCTGTTTGGCATTACTTTGCTGAAGTAAAAGCTAGTACCAAAGGCTCTGGCTGCCTAAGGCAGACAATAACACAGTCATTGAATCCTGAAATTACTTAGCCTTCCTGCAGGAAGGTTTGTCTCAAAAAAATAACGTGCCAAAATCATGGACTGAAACTAAATGCCAAAAAATGCATTATTGTATCCTTTGGGAAGTCATTGGCCC
Organism: Protopterus annectens; assembly: GCF_019279795.1. NCBI lineage: Eukaryota > Metazoa > Chordata > Ceratodontiformes > Protopteridae > Protopterus > Protopterus annectens. Next base: position 253,193,695 of record NC_056738.1, read on the forward strand.
AAGGAAACTACCACATTGACAACATGCCCCTAAGAGCTGACCAAGATGTTTGGGATTTGGGAAATTATGTGGACAGTAGCCTAACTGTTGACCAACATGTGTAAGAAAGTCCTTCCATATTGTACAGCTTATAAATAAATGGATTGTGTCTAAATCTAGGGATATCGTTAACCCCTTTACTTGGCCCTCATTAGGCCATTCACTCAATATAATGTCCCCTTTGGCATGTAAGTCCACAGAGATACCTTACTAAAAGGATACAAGACCTAACAACAAAGCCCTGTCACTATACTTGGTATTTTACAAACTTCTAAGAGGTGACTTGTGTCTAGCATACAAGACATCCTCTTATCTGTTACTGATTAGGTTCATAGGTAAATACTAGGCTATCAGCCTGCTGACTATTACAAGTATAGCCAATAACCAGAGATCAGAGTCAAACCCTGTACTTTGTATTTGTGAAGTAAAGATCTTAACCATTATGCCAGTCCCACCCCCTGCACCTCAGCAAATAAAATGGCATCAGAAATACTCAGTCTAGGGATCCAAACCTCTTCTGCAACATCAACAGAATGGTTTGAAGGGACAGGTATACTTTTCAGGGGGTACAGCTACAGTGAAACAGACTCCCCATCCACATAAAACAAAGTCCATCCTTATCCATATTCAAGTGCAACTTAGATCTGTGGGTGAGAAACAGAAAATTTACCCCAGAACTGCCAACTATACTACTAATGGACAGAGAATATCCTAAACTCTTTATCGCGTGCACACGTCCCCTCAAATTATCTATGGCATGATCCCAGTTATTTTCATTAGGGGTAATGTATAGTTATTGACCATGGAGTGGGTAAGGATAATCTGTAGCCAAATGGGATAAACTATTTCAACACAAAAAGGGAAACTGGCTAAGCTTAAAACAGCCTACAAGGTCAGCTAGCCTGGAGCTTACCTATGAATCTATGAGTAAGCAATAAAGAATAAAATTAAACAAATCATTTTTAAAATATAGACCAATCCCCAAATAAAATAAAAACTTCCCAACCAAATGTTCCAACTGATAAACCCCAAATGGAAAAATACTCACCTAAAGTAGCCATAAATACCTACACAATAAAGATGTTCATAAAAAGTGATTCAGATAACACTACTTCCTGAAAAAGTCAGAAGCCAAAAACCTAAACAATAGGTAGGAAACAAAAAATAGCAATAAAAATGATGTAAATCTGGATAAAAAGGAATATATGGGAGATCTGGTGTTGTATAATGAATAATATCCTGTTCTGTAGAGTCATACAACTTACTTCCCATCCCTTCAACACTAGAAGTTATGCATATTCCAGCATGTGTGTGTGTGTGTGTGTGTGTGTGTGTGTGTGTGTGTGTGTAACACAGATACATACATACATACATATATATATATATATATATATATATATATATATATATATATACACACACACACACACACACACACGCACACACACACACACACACACACATAGGTTCATAAGACGATACTAGGCTATTAGCCCGGGGGGCGTTATAAGCCTAGTCAGGAATTTCACCCATGTTCCCACAAAGTCAGCACCTGTTTTCCCTATCCAGCAGGGACACATGTGGGATCCCAGGGGTATACTTTCTGTTTCCCATCCAGTCATCCAGTTTCCTCTTAAAGAGGGCTAGTGAGGTACTCTGCTTGACATACGAAGTCTATTCCACAGATGGGGGGAGTCACTGGGAAACAAATCTATCTTGCCAACAAGTTCTATTAATGTCACAGACCAGGTTGACACCTTGCGTGTAGTTTGAGCGAGTGGAGTTTGACTTACGGATATGCAGCAACTCCAACAAGGCGGAGTCTGAGATGGCTTTGTATGCCAGACACAGGTCATTCTGAACAGTCTGTATGATCATACATGCAAACATATATGCACATGCATGCACAAACACACTCAGTGCTATAACCACATGTGGGGATATTTAATGTCAGAGTCTGTGATATGCAAGATAACTGCAGCTGTGAGAAAGTGTATAAATAACCTGGAGGGCAATATTCATGAGTAATGTGACTTTTTTACGTTTATCATGAGTCCATATAGCTGACAATGCATATCACTAAAACACTGGGTACTAAGTTTATTCATTAGGAACGTAGCACAGTTTTTTTGTATGTCTCATGCTTGATCATTTATTTTTTTCTTTTATTTTCACATTGTTAGTTTTGGTTGAAGTGATGCCGCGGTGGTAGAGCGGTAGCATTGTTGCCTCACAGCAAGAGGTTCTCCTGTTCGATTATCGGCTGGAGTGCCTTCTGTGTGGAGTCTGCATGTCCTCTCCGTGGTCGAGTGGCCTCCAAAAGACATACGTGAATGGGTAGTTTGGTACATGCTTCACAGGACTAAGTTAAGAGTTTGGTACATGCTTCACAGGACTATGTTAAGAGTTTGGTACATGCTTCACAGGACTATGTTAAGAGTTTGGTACATGCTTCACAGGACTAAGTTAAGAGTTTGGTACATGCTTCACAGGACTATGTTAAGAGTTTGGTACATGCTTCACAGGACTATGTTAAGAGTTTGGTACATGCTTCACAGGACTAAGTTAAGAGTTTGGTACATGCTTCACAGGACTATGTTAAGAGTTTGGTACATGCTTCACAGGACTATGTTAAGAGTTTGGTACATGCTTCACAGGACTAAGTTAAGAGTTTGGTACATGCTTCACAGGACTAAGTTAAGAGGTAACATGGGAGGTGTCTGCATGAGCAATGATGAGACATCTTGCAGCAGCTGGTATGTTGCTGCCGATCACAGGGAATGTTTGTCAGTTGGATGAAAGGTAAATGAGCAGTAAAAAGAACAAATATTTATTTGTTATTCTAGAAGTAAAACAGGGCATGCCATAATTTGTATTGATTGAACAGGTCCATGCAAAAACCCATCACGCGTATGTGTCTTTACCACACATGTGCCCTTTGGTATAGTCAGTAACTGATAAACACAGTTTTGGCAAAAAATATAATGTTTTCTGTACCTGTCAAACACATGCATGTACAGAAGGTAGACATATACTTCACAAACACATGCGCACACACAGAAAGACTGAACTTAGCTCATATAACGAGACTGCAAAGTATACACTACTACATTATATAACTGTTTTCCTGAAAACTACTCAGGTTATGGCTGAAGAAGTTTCACAGGGCTCAGTCTACATACCAGTCAATTAAATAATTAATAATAACATCATTTTCATGTCCTACTAATAAGCTCTAAATTGGAGAAGTAATGCAGTGCCTTAGTGTGCTGTCAGTCGTATCTTCTGCAGTATATTCTGCCCTGGGCAGTAATATATTACTATCCAGCCAGAGTGCATTCTCTTTCTTATTAACCTGGCTGCAGGGGCTAACACCCCTCAGCTTCACACATAGTAAAATGAGGAGCTTCCTGACAAATGGAAGATTAACGTATGAGCCACCTTTGTCCCTACCATCCCATGCACAAAGTAAAATGACTTCTTTTCAGTTTATGTGCATATGTTTACACACACTTACTCTTTATGTGAAGTAGACAGCCATCTCTGCTGATCTTGTTTGGATCTGCTTAAGCAGAGAACCCCCTGCTACAGGGAGAGCTGGTATGTTGGACGAACTCATACACTTCTCAAAGGAAGTAGGTCTGGTTATTGCCATATGATATTTTTTAATATGTGTCTTTGATAGCACAAATGGAAATACTTCAGTTTTGCTAGTAGGCCAGCTTGTGCAAAATAAAGCCAGCAAATTCATCCTTCTGTCATGCATAGAGAACACTACTGATAGCTCCTGAACTATCTCACATGATTTACCATCTAGCACAGTGTTAAATCTGGCATCTGTCAACTCATATTCAAATTCTTCTTTTAAAACTAATGTCTACCTATAGGACGTATCTTATATTTGCCACTTAGTGTAAACTGCACTAGCCTTGGTTATCTCTTCACATCTGCTGACAATAATGAGCAAAACTTGTTTTTGCTAATATGTTAACTAGGTAAGCATGTCAAATATTTGTGCCTTCTTTGACAGCCATCTTGAGAGCACTGTCTGGTTAAGTGAATTGTTGTGCAACACTTTGTAAGTGGAGTCTGAAGGAGTCAAACCGAGGACTACAGGATGAAGTTCATCATTCCTATTCACATAAGGCCTACCAGTATGAAGTTCTTCCTTCCCAGAGTTAAAGCATAAAAAAACAACCAATCTTTTGTCTTCAAACTGCAGAAATAATTCAGGACAAGCTTATTCTTGCTTCTGCTTCTTATACCAAACTTTTCATTAAACTAATTATTTTGCACCTTTATTCCTTTCCAGTCTGGGCAGCTGCTGCAAAAACTGATGGGCAACAGCTAAAAGCAAATCAGCTTGGTGGAGCCCAGTCATAGAATTTTTATTGTTCTTTCTTAAACTACTATACATATTGATTGTAGTTGAATATGCATTTTTGTTGTGCTCCAGCTTAATGCATTTGTAACATTAATTTTGAGGTGTATGCTTCTTTGTAATATATATATAAATGTGTGTGTGTGTGTGTGTGTGTGTGTATATGTATATATATATATATATATATATATATATATATATATATATGGATCTATGTCATAAAATAAAAAAAACACATACTCAAAATGGAGACCAAATTAGTGAAAAGGGATATTATAGAAAACCCGGAACATCGCAATGTCACTCCAGGAAACTACCTACTAGGCCACCATGGTGAACTTTGTTCTTTTCTCCACTACAGTGCGATTGTGGAGATGGTATATTTAGTTAGCGGGGTGCTTCGGTTTGTGTTTTTACCATGGTGGCCCAGGGGCTAGTTTCCCAGAGTGACATTGCGATGTTCTGGGTGTTTGATAATATGCTGTTTCACTAATGTGGTCTTGACAGTCTGAATTTTGAGTAAGTGTTTTTTTTTTTATTTTATAAAGTAAATCCATATATATATATATATATATATATATATATATATATATATATATATATATATATATATATATATATATATATATATATATATATATATATATATATATATATATATATGGAATATGGTTTACTTTCAAAAGGTGGAGTATGGAATGTTCGCAGATGGAAACTCGACACATGGATATTTGAATTTCCATCTTGCGAAACATCCCCATGTGTGAAAGTTTAAATCAGCGAATGCACAATGTGGAGTGGGAAATTCATCACTTTCCTCACTGTAGTGCGATCTTGGAATTGGAAAATATAGTTAGCAGGGGGTGGAGGGTGCAGGGGGGCTCCCCTGCAAAAATATGATGTTGGGTATAGAGGTTTTCTTTACCTGAGCTCCTATATGGACATCATGTAATCTGTTCGGCAACAATGTCGAATCTGCTGAATTCTTTCAGCTGATTTGACATTGTGCTGTTTTCTACATTTTGACTTTTGGTTCATTATTTCGGCTTTCCAAACGTAAATAATTTTGAATTTCAACATTTTACTAGTAAACCATGGAATATATGTATATCTATAGGAATTGTTTATATTAGTACATGCCAAGATGTGGGCGACCGCGGTGGTGCAGTGGTTAGCATTGCCGCCTCACAGCAAGAGGTTCTTCGGTTCGATCCTCGGCTGGGGTGCCTTCTGTGTGGAGTCTGCATGTCCTCCCTGTGGTTGCGTGGGTTTCCTCCAGGTGCTCCAGTTTCCTCCCACATCCCAAAGACATGCTGTAGGTGGATTGGACACTCTAAATTGGCCCTAGGTGTGAGTGTGTGCATGTGTGTGCCTTCTGTGGAAGGTTGGGCACTGGGCTGGCAGCTCAACACTGTAAAACTCTACTGCCAATCATGAGCAGACAGATGATCCACTGTGGTGACCCCTAACTGGGAAAAAGCTGAAAGAAAAAGTACATGCCAAGATGTGCAGTAGCAAGTGCCACCCCTAGTATGATGTGAGCTGAGTGGGGACATTGGAACATTGCTGCCTACTTAAAGTGAGGTTTATTCAGAGTTTTTTTAATTATTCCCTGTAACAGATATAAAACTCTGAAATGTATCTTATTTTGCCTCATTTTTACCCTTTCTCTACTAAGATTTTTTTTGTGGGCGGTGGTTCTGATTAGTAATGTACCAGATATCCACCTGTTATTGTTCAGGAAGTGCAGATTTGTGTTAAACCTGATGTTCTTGAACAGAAGACAGAATAAGAAGACAGGGTAACATTCAATGGGGGCTTCTCCCCCCCCTGCACCCCTAAACCATAAAACAGTAATGCATATGAAATTGTGTACAGCAGGAGGATGTGGGGGAGCGGCAAAGTCCTTAGTGGGTGAGGGTAGTTTCCACTCACTGACAGATGGTCAGTAAAGTTTGACTTTATTATTTCAAACTGATCACAGTTCACAAAGTGCATGTTTATGTTTTTTTAAAAAAGTGCTGTTAATAGTACCTTCTTCTTAGGATTTATGTCCTTTGCACCCAAATCCCCTTTAGAACAGAAAGGATTGCCCTTGAAACATAGCCATTGCGCTTAACTCATTTCCATCGGGATCTCATTCAAGTCAGCCCTGTCCACACATGCACAAACTGTAACGGAGAGCCCGAATGTAAACAATTCTCTTTCTCTCTCTCAGAATAGTGAACTGTCAAATCAGTTGATGCTTTTTGCTGTATAAAATAAGAGCCATTGCTGTGTTTAACTGTATTTCAGCCTGCTGCTTATTTCACAAAATCATGTTGCAGCAGCGTGAGGGAATTTGCCCTTACCCCACTATTGTGTGATCTGGGAGTTGGTAAATTAACAAGAAGTGTGGAAGATGCAGTGGGGCTTGCCCTCCTGCAAAAAAAATATTAGCTTGTTTTTTTTTCTGAGTTTTGATTATTTTAAGAGTTTGATTTTAGATTCTGTGACATATTGGATAATATACTTTTGAAGCCTAGTACACCTACGTAGTTACCATATCAAATCAGCAGGTAAAGATAGGGTAAGGCAAGAAAGAAATCGGTAAAGGTGGCATTGCTATGTTAATACCTGTGTGAAGGTGAGTAGCAGGGGGTGATACGGTTACAGACTACATGCAAATACCATATACTTTCTAATAGTGGCTGGCTTTAAACAGAAGTTGCCCTATTGTAGTTACTGTCTCACAAACTTTATTATATGGGCTGCCTGAATTTATCGGTTTGGCTTACAAAATATAAAAGTCATTGCTTGGTCTTCCTGTATACTGGTAATTAAATTTCTGGAAAGACTAACAATCAGATTGCAGCTGCCTTTTGCACTGGTTTTGTGTTTTGTGTTTTGTGCTTCCCCATGCAACCCCACTGAATGGACATGTTTGTTTCCCTGATCAAGCAAGCCACAACAAATCAGCGGAAATATTTCATCGAATGTGTCCAGTTACCCCTCATTGCTGTTGATTCATATTAGATTATGAACATTACAGTATAAATGATTAAAAGACTAGTTAAAACTTGTGCATTCCTGCAAATGAATGCACAAAGGACTTACTGAATGTGCATGCATGTCTGTACTTGGGAATAAATGTGTGGAAACATGAATGCACATTTTCACTGCTTGTACAGGCATACTTGGGAATAAAGAAATGAATGAGTGAACAATCTGTGGATGCCTGTGAATGGATGAGTAAATAATTACATGGTTTACTGTGCTCTTTTTTGCACATATACTCAATTTGATTTCTTTGTATAATACCAATAATAGGGAACCATATCTTGAGGAAAGGAGAGTGTGACAGTGCGAGAGGGTGGGTTAAATGAACAGCTCTAATAATTCAGGCTTTGCTACCACCTTCAAATTCTGAGTCAGTGACAAGTGCAGAAGCTACTTTTCTGGTTTGTATCTGAGTCAGTCACCATGAGGATGTATGGGCAGACATTCACAGGTCCTGACGGTGTACTGTTTTTGGATGTCTTTAATGATAATGCCCTTCTTGGCAAAGAACATCGCAGAATTGTCTATGCTTGATGTGACAGAAACCTACATGAATGAAGCAAAAGGTACATGAATAATTTAGCTAAAGTGTAAACATACATTATCATCATACAAAAGGCTGCTGAGGTGGCTTCAGCCTAGGTGAATTTATTATAATACCCTTCTTAACAGAATGTCAACCTATTTGCATCTGGAAATTTTATATTGAGATCTCTTGAGGTTATGTTTGAATGATTTTAATTAAAAGTCACAGATCTTAAGAAGAGAAATAATTAGCTATGAAGGGAGCACTCCATCTAACAACAGTGCACTACAGTAATTTTGCATAGCCACCTGGAATTACAGTTTTGCCTGCTTTCTTATTAAGCAGATTGGAAGTCACAGACGACCCCTTCCACTTTTTATACCTTTTGCTGTATTAACCCCTCAGATAAATGACTTTAGGATATAGTAACTTTGATACCAGAAACCCAATCACTTTCTTTACCATATTCTTGGTTTGAAAAGTGCAGAAAGTGATGTTTTTCTACCATTAGGAAAAAAGCAGCTGGATTGTCTCTGACCTATGCTTCTCATGCTCGGTTGTTAATAGTGGGGCATATGTGTATATTTATATATATATATATATATATATATATATATATATATATATAGGTTTACTATCATAAATTCGAAAGTAAAAATAAATAATGTCTTTATTTTCGAATTTATGCATCGAAAATGAACATTTTCGAATAATAGTAAACTCGAAAACAAGGGTGTATTGTCAAAAATGTCACTTGCGACATTTACGGTGATACACAGCACTCCCACCCTTCCCATAATCACCTACCTACCTAACCGAACACACAGTTATGCAGGGGGGGGCTGCACCCCCCCCAACTTAATATTCCAACTCCGAGATCGCACTACAGTGAGGAAAGGGATGCATTTCCCTAACTGCACTGTACCGCGATCCCCTCCCATGACCGAAAGTTAGAATTGTGAATGCACAGTTCATTCGCAATGCAAACCTTCGCTCATGTCACCTGCCGTAATATGAAGTATTCGAACATCTGATGTTCGAATACTTCATAGCCGTGCAAATGCACGTCGACATAATGATAGCAAACCATATATATATATATATATATATATATATATATATATATATATATATATATATATATATATATATATATATATGTATATATATATATATATATGTATATATATGTATATATATATATATATATATACATATATATATATATATATATCTATATATAAAATTTGCTTTTACATACATTTGTTTTATTTATTTAAATCTGTTTACCAGGTAGTACACTAATTACAGTAAGCCATTTGCAGGCACAGACTTGGTGAAGAAATTCACAAAAATGAACAAAAGTTATTAATAGAGGAGAAAAACACATGTAGATTAATTCTGATAGTAAATATGGAATGTTAGCAGCAGGTGTGGACAGATGGTGGAAGTAGATATGATGTAGGTGAGGGAGGAGTTAGGTGATGTCTCCAGTGGAAGGTCACCTGCAATCAGATTTTTGACGGGGATGTCTTTTGAGTTGTACTCTAAACTAGGGAAAGAGATTTATTTTAGGTGAAGAGGAGGAATTGCAAGAGTTTTGGTGCAAGAATGGAGAACAAGGCTCAGTATTCTGCAGCTTGGTTTGGGGGGTCTGGAGGAAGAGAATGATTGAGTCAGCTGGGAGAAGTTGTTGGGTTTATATTTGTAGTTTTACTATGGAGTGTGTCAGCGAGCGGTAGGAAGACACAAGGTTGAAATAGTTTGAAAAGAATTAATGCCAAGAGAGCTCAAATCTGTAGGTAACAGGAAGCTATCTACCTTTGGAGAGGAATGTGCAGTCATTTTCCTGTTGGATGGGTGCTAAGATGTGGTGCCCTTATTTGAGTTGAGTTAGGAAGACTTGTTTGCCTATTGCAGCTCTAACTGGTCTTGAGAGCGAAAGGGAGATATTTTCAAGGACAAGTATAAAAGAGCATTGATCTTTTTTCTTAGTGTTTTCATAATCGATTTGAAAGTTAAGTGACTTGTCAAGCCATAAATCTTGGTATTTAAAGGGTGTGGTTATTTCTATTGGGATACCATTGAGATCTGTGATGTTGAGAGTTTTAGGATTTTATTTCAGCTTTTGTAAGGTTGCAGATATTATACTTTTTTGTTTTAGAATGGTTTAGGAAGAGCTTGTGGTAGTGGACGTAAGGGTGAAGCTGGGTTTAAATATTTGAGTATGAGGGATTTGATCAAATGAATAACCTTGTCATCAGCATAAAGAGTGATAGGGTGGTAAGGGAGATTGAATGGTAGATTTTTAATAAATATTGAAAACAGCAATTTGGAGCTGTGGGGCAGTTAAGAAATGTTGGAACCAGGTGAAAATGTTGGATCTGACTGATTTCTTGGAGGGAGTGAAGGAGGACGAGGTGTCAGTGAGATCAACAGCTTTGGACATCTGACCAGGACACTGGGGACATTCTGACAAGTTCCTTTTTGAGCATCAATTGAAGCTACTACAAACTCAGTGTGATTCATATTATTATTTCATTTGGACATCTTTAGACAGTGACGTAGTTCACGGACATATTAAGCTCTTGGTTAAATAAAACTTCACTATTTACCTTTGATAGAAGCAGAACAATTCATCAGCTTATTTTCTGAAGTCCTTTGAAAGATGTTTACCCCCTGGCTGTTTTCTCATGTAATAAGAAACACCACATCCTAAGAAATGTATTTGCTCAACTTCCTTTTGACACTGAAGAGGTGTGCTGTATAAGAGTCATAGCCTTTTAAACATACAATTCTTCTAAGCATGCAATGGCAGGTAATTCATGTTTCTAGCTCAGTATGCAATATAGGCTTTTACACTGACATTGATGTGAGCTTAGCGTGTCCTGAAATGATTCTACAAATGGTACAAGTAGTCACCTAATCTACCAAAGACAGCTTCCTGAATAAAAGGAAATTATCCACTTTTTAACTGCTACTACGCTTCCAATCATATTACTACTAGTAAGAAAATTGCTATTTATTGTCTCAGTTTCCACTCATAGAGGCTGATACAAATTTCTATTGAAAGCATCAATGAAAGTGTTACACAAAAAAGGTTCTTCCTTCAAACCATTGAGGTTGACATGACAAACAAAGAGTTTTGCAATGAAAGTATAGTTGAATCTTGCTAGTAAACTACAATTTTACTGAAGAAGTACAAAGTTTAGACTATTTTTAACAGACATCAATGATGGTGTCTGGAAAGTTGAATAATTTGTTCAGAACATTATATGAGTGCTACTACACATTTTACAACAACATCATGTGACATTTTTGAAGTATCATGAAGCTTAGGTTGTGAAAAACAAGGGATTCCTCTGTAGTGGCATGCTTAAAAAATAGTAAGTGTAAATTCCACAAGTCATGTTCATGCATCTGTGTAGTTTCTTGTAGAATGCTACTGAACATATCATTTGTAAGATTTATAGATTCACTCTCAGAAACCTATATGAATATGCCTTTTTTTCAAATGAGCATCTCGTGCCTTTTTGTAGAACTATAGTGTCCTTATTACAGGATGAGGTAAGAGAAGTGATATGATGACATCATCACTTAATGCAGCATCACCACAAGCTCTTTGTCCTTGGTGTGGGTGGCCTGTCAGCAGAGCTCAGCTAGTCATTACAAGTTGTTTTGAGAATGGTGTGCTAAAACAGTAACTGAACAAGTGAGGATTTAGATGTTCATTTTAAACAGTTGTAAAGTCACCCTTTCTGTGCAAATGCTGCCCCCTACAAATTTTTAGATTTCACCATTACTTTATCTTCCTACCTCATGTTGTGATATATCTAATACCAAATCATGTGCATCTCTAGGTACTGACAAATTATTAACTTTCTGTTTGAGGTATTTATTTAACATAGTACTTTTATGGAAAAAGGTAGTCAAATCTCATTGAAAAAAAACTTGCAGTGACTAGATGACCTCAACATATCTGAGTGACATGTTTTTTAAGCAGCTTGAAGAAATCCTTTTATCAATGCCTTCCAGACATATGCACATATGTGAAAAAACAGTATATATAAGCTTTTGTTTCTTATGTTGTCTACATAAAAATGAAATATATTATTTGCATTTGACTTCTGCAGGCTGTAGTGTGTAATGCTTGAGGAAATGCTATAAATATAAATGAACATTCTTTGCATATATTGGCTTATGTATTGCTTGGTTTAAGTGAAGATTGCAAAAATAAAGAGGTTAACTTCCTAATCTCTGCAGTATTCAGAGTGGGATAATCTGTATTCATGCGATATAGCCATACTCTCATATTCTGTTTAATGTAGCCTCATTGCTGCGTGGAAAGAATATTGTGGGCATACATTCTGAGCGTGCTATCTGTTTATCTTGTTGTGAAAGAAGAGAGCTTGGCAAACTGTTTTTCAGGCAAAGTGCTTTCCTTTACTTGTCTGCTAATGCATAATGAAGTCTTCTCTTCAATCACTCAGAAAATTAGGTAGCTTTATGTAAAGGTAGAAGGAAACAGTCTATAAATGGAATACACAGTTTAGAAGTACATTAGCTGTTTAGTGCAGCTATGTATTCACTCATCATTTTGTGTAATTATATAATAGATTGAGAACACTGTGACAGGAGTCACAAGCAGTGCTAAAGTAAGTAATGACATGCAGATGTGCGTAAGAAGAAGGCTGGCATATGCTTATTGTATCTTGAAAGGCAAGAGACAAAAGTATAAGAATCTGCTTAAGTCTTAAACCCAAGAAATGATGTAATATATGTTCTATGAATATAAACATACACGTGTTTTTATGCACACACACACAGACACACACACACACACACACACACACACACACACACACACACACACACACACACACACACAAGCGCCCATGCACAGACATGCTCTTTATTGAAATGTCAAGACTCACAATGCCGTTTTTTAGAAGGGGGAAAGCCACTCTGCACTGCCCAATATTAGGATCAGGAAGAATGCTACTAATATCCCTCCAAACTTATATATAACAATGCAGAGACTGCTACGCCTTAAAGAAAAGGTAGATGTAAGTCCAATGTTTTGGTTATTTAATTTTCACATGGCACTGAGAGTTTCTGTATTTCAAACAGTTACCCACACACACACACACACACACACACACACACACACACACACACACACACACACACACACACACACACACACACCTATAGACAATTTACTGTTGGCACTCTAGCTACTGATTGTCTTTAGGATGTGGGAGGAAACCAGAGTTCAAGGAGAAACAGATATGCACGGAGAGTACATGCAGACTTCATACAGAAGGTACCCTAGCTGAAAACTAAACAGGAGATGCTGTTTATGTAAAGTAACATTGCTAGTAATAGTACTAATATCCCATCTAATAACAACATATGGTAGTATTTTCTTACTCAGTATTTAATGTTAAAACCATCTTTTTTATCTTTCTGTATCTGGCACTACAATACTGCTACGTTTGCTGATCATAAACATTATCTATTTTGTGCAGTAGTTTAGAACACTTTTTTCTACCCCTGTGTCATGAGTGCATAAATGAATATTCAAAGTTACTTGTAGATGCATGAACTTGCCATCAGGAGGCAGCATGTTCCACATCAAACTCATACTGATTCTAACATGTAGGTATAGGCAGAGGCAACATGTTTGTTTCACAATCACTCATCATTGCTTACAGTTTCTGGTGCAAATAGTATATGGAGATATTTTATATCTGTGCTAGTAGTATATGGAAATATTTTATATATGAGAAAGTAGTATATGGAAATATTTTATATCTGAGCAAGTAGTATATGGAAATATTTTATATCTGTGCAAGTAGTATATAGAAATATGTTATATCTGGGCATGTCAAATGAATTGGGAAAACAATATACTGTTGAAATGTTTGTAGACAGCAGGCCACCAGAGTGACATAACTGGTTAAAGTAATGTAATTAGTAAGGAATATTTTCTGCCTGAATACATGTCAGAATTGCCGAGATGAAAACATTTTTTTGAATGTCCTGCTACAGTTTTTTGTAGAGGTAGAGTTGGCAATACAGAATTCAGGCCATAGGCTGCTTTGTTAAAAAACAAAAAAAACGAATGGATTTTTATAGTCACCAATGAAGGCCATGGACCTCACACTCGGTCTGAATTAGCAAACATAGAAAATAAAGAAATTGAGTGTAATGGTAGGTTAGGGTATTTTATGCTATTTCAGGTAAATAGAAATATTCATTTTCCAAGCAGACTATATTAACTGCAACATGAGTTTATTTAATGTTTAGCACTGTTTTCTTCCTGCACCAGATGGATTTAATGCAAAAAGATGACAAGCCCATCTTAAAATAGTATGTTTTGATCTAAACTGATGATGTAAGAGGTGGTGTAATGTTCTGCTAAGCTCATTTCACAGAAAAAAAGTAACAAACAAAACAAAAATTTAAAATGTTTTTAAGAATGAAGAATGTGTAAATGTTTTCTGAGGCCTTTCTAAAAACATCGTTTTTAGTGTTTTATGAACCAGACCCTGGCAAACTCCAGGTGAATTATGTTAGGTCTTTCAGATGGTTAGGGTAGTATTTTTCTGTCTGGAAAACAAATCTAATATTGATCCATAAGGAGATGACAATTTGTTAATTGTATTACATAAGAACATTTGTAATAATTTCAGTCAGGAGCAAGCATGTCCAAAATATACATTTTAAATGAATTATGTGAAAAGGATCATGTACAACAGCAAGAAAAAAAATTGTATAGCCGAAGTAAGGGGGTTGGCTGCCAAAAAACTCCTGGACAGTTTAGAACTGTGGTATCTGTAGTAACCCTAGGATTCCTTGATGTTCTGATAAGGAAAGTGCCATAATATTTCTGTTGATGTTTACTGTGAGAATGAATGAGAATGACTTGTCCTAGTGGGAGAAGAATTACTGATGCATCTGTTCTGAGTTCATCTGCAGGTTAGGCACTGGGATAGGAGCCAACGTGCACAAGTTTCACATTAATGTCAGAATGAGCATAAAGAATTTGGAACTTTAGTCATATTCAGAGCAATTTAAACATTATGTTTAAATTCAGCTTAATGATAATAATAGTAATAATAATAATATGTAAAAAATATGGGTACAGTATTTATTTATTTCACTTTGATAACCGTGGAAGTCTACTGGGCCAAGAAGAGTCCATTTTCAGTGAAGGCCTGTGGAAAAAAGCTCCACTAAACAATTACAAGCATACACAAAGCAGTATAATCATCTGAATCAGGCTGTGAATACAGCTTAATACATATGAGGTATAATACAATCATGCAAACAAATACAAATAATAGGACATTGTTGGAACATAATAATTTTATTATTAGCAAGTTATCACTATATCTTGCTAATAATGACATAAATGCACCTGTTAGTTTCATATCATATTTCTGACTTCCTATTATTATAGAAATCTGGAATAATTATAGAATAACTATGAAATTGTGTAGTTACAGCATTTGGACCTCATAGGATTTCTCAAGTAGCACTAATGGTCATTGTAGGGTTCTGCCACTGCAAAAAGGTCAAAAGCACTGGTTTATAGTATACTGGAAAGTCATTATGAGTCTGTGCTGTAAAAGTGTCAAGCAATAAAAAATGTTGCTTGTAGATGTTAGATTAGATGTGACATTAAATAAACAAGTAGCCATGTTGGAAGAGACTCAGACAAATTAATACACTGAAGTAATTAAGCAGAACTATATATTATCAAATCCGTCAATGAACTTGAAGAATTACACAGTGTTTATGCTCTGTATTCCATCTTGTATCCATTCCTGAGTGTCTGATGAAATTCTGAAAACTCTACTAGTAATCATTAGAATATCAGAATTTCAAGTATGTGTTTGCAATACATAGCTCATCTAAGACTGTGGCATCTTAAGTCCTTC
Source organism: Protopterus annectens (assembly GCF_019279795.1). Taxonomy (NCBI): domain Eukaryota; kingdom Metazoa; phylum Chordata; order Ceratodontiformes; family Protopteridae; genus Protopterus; species Protopterus annectens. Next base: position 253,209,629 of record NC_056738.1, read on the forward strand.
ACTCTGCTGTAGGTACACTGAACTTGCTGTCAGTACATGTAAACAGAGGTGGAGACACTTCTGTCCACATGAGAGTAAAGGACAGGCTGAAGCCCTCCTACAAAAATGCATGATTTGAAATCCAGTGGAAAGGGTTTGAATAAATATAATCTAGTCTTAGATATGCGTGAGAAATAGGTTCATAGGTTGGTACTAGGCTATCAGCCCTAGGGCCTATACAAGCCTAGCCATAACAATTCCCTGGCTATTTCTTCCCACATTATTTACTTTCCTGGACCCCTGTCTAGCAGGGTGACTGACGTGATCCCTGGGGTGAATTTCCTTTCTCCCATCCAATCGTCAAGGTTCCTCTTGAAGAGGTCCAAAGAGGCACTCTGCTTGACATGTATGGGCAATCTGTTCCAGAGTCTGGGGAGTCTCTGGGTCAGGAACCTATCCCTCCAGCATGTTTTGTTTATTGTGATGACAAGGTTTAGATCCCTGGGCGTGTAGCTCTGAGGGATTGGGATTTCTTTAAGTGTAGCATGTCCAGCAGCTCTGGGTTTGACATGGCCTTGTATGTTAAGCAGAGATCGCCTCTGAGTAGACGATATGTGACAGAGTATAGCTGGAGTTTTTTAAGGCGGTCAGCATAGGGCATCTGCTTTAGGCCTGTGATTCTTTTAGTGAGGTATTTCTGAGGCCTTTCCAGTTGTTGCAGATGTCTTGAGAGGTACATACCAAATGGGGCGTTGTATTCTATAATGAGTCTAATGAGGGATGAGTACAGTGGGACAATGACCTCCTTTTTTCTGGATGAAAAGCCCTTCGTGATGAGGTGCCACATAGAAGGATTTCCTGACTGTTGTGGCGATGTGGTTATCGAAGGTGAGACCACTGTCCACCTGTGTCCCTAAGTCTCTTATCACACTTTCTGTGTTTAGTGTACTGCCACCTATATGGTAATTCATGGATACATGTTTTTTTCCCAAAGGGGATAACAATACATTTCTTGGCATTGAGCTTGAGCCCATGGCTCTGGCACCAAGCATCTGTTTCTGTAAGGCCCTTTTGTAGAGTATCCACATCATTTGGGGATTCAATAATGGCTCCCAGTTTGCAGTCATCTGCAAACTTTGTTAGCCAGAGTCCCTTAGTGTTGACCTGTACTTCAGAGAAGTAGATGTCAAACAAGAGCGCCCCAGGACTGAACCCTGAGGTACTCCACTTGTCACTTGTCTGGAGCTGGATTTGGAGTCGGCTACTTTTACAGTGTGGGTTCTATCAGTAAGCCATTTAGCAACCCATTGGGTGACATAGGGATTAATGCCCAACTTAGTAAGTTTATCTATGATTCCAGAGTGGGGTATGGTATCAAAGGCCTTGGCAAGGTCTAGATAGGCTGTGTGGACCACCTTACCCTTGTCCATGGCTCTGGAGGCTGATTCAAAGAAGTCAATCAGGTTCAGGAGACAAGATCGGCCCTTCACAAACCCAAACTGGGTGGGGTCCAGTGTTTGAAGGTTGCCAATGTCTTTGTTTATAAGTTCCATGATAATACGCTCCATGGCCTTGCAGATAAGGCTTGTCAGACTGATGGGACGGTAGTTTCCGGGATCCAAGGTGGATCCCCCCTTGTGGATTGGGATAACTGTAGCTCTGCGCCACTCAGTGGGCACGAAACCTGAGGTGAGGCTATGATTAAACATGACACTTAGGTGAGGTGCCAGTTCATGTCAGACAGTTCAACCTCTGTGCAGGAACGCAGCAGCCTGTACAAATAAAATAACCACAATGTATATATATATATTAAAGTCAGACAGTTCAACCTCCGTACAGGAACACAGCAGCCTGCACAAATAAAATCACCACGATGTCACAGATTCAAGCAGTAGAATAAAAAACAATAGCTCCAACTCGAAATGTAAACTCAGGAACGTTCTTTATTCACTTCAGTAAGCGCTTTCACCCTGAAAAGGGCTTCCTCAGACTGTACAACTAACATAAAAAGGCACAGCCCTTATATACTCCAATCAATTAAAACAATTAAAATTCAAATTATTTAATTAATCAATTACTACTATTTAAGACTATTTAAAACATTATAAAATTAATTTTACTGATGTTTCTACATTCCTTTATGTATAAATGGCCTCATTCATTTATAAATTACGCTAAATGTATTTATTCTAATTATTATTAATTAGTTCATATTGTAGTTCATGTAGTACACAGCCCGGGATGTCATCTGGTCCCATGGATGCTGTATTCTTGGCTTTAGAGAGTGCGTTTTGTACCTGTGTGACCGTTATTACTGGAATTTGGCAATCTTCCGGTATTGAGATGGGCCATTTAGGGGGTGAGAGGGGGGTGAAGTTGGCACTGAATCGATCTGCCAGGATATTGGCAATATCCTTTGGATCAGTATATTTAATGCCATTCTGTTTTAGCTCAGAGCAGATCTGAGCATTGCCATTTAGATTCTTGACATAGTTATAGAATGCTTTGTGGTTGTCTTTGGAATCTTTGGCAATTTTATTTTCGTAACTAGCTTTGGAGGATTTTATGAGGCATCTCAGTTTCTTACTGAGGCTAGTAAGGAGTTTTTGCATCCTGGGATTTTCCTCTTTTCTGCAAAAGTTTCTTCCTTTTGTTGTAAAGTTTGTTTATGACAGGGGACCACCAGATTGGCTTCCTTTTTTGGATGAGAGCATTTTGGTTCTATTTGGGATGGCATGATTCATGCATGAGTGGATGTGCTCGTACAGTGCCTTAGTGTAGGATTCAGCAGTTGAACTTTCAGTTCCCGTCTGCATGGGTGTTATGAAGTCTGTCACTTCTGACTTGAGTAGCATGAAGTTGGCTTTGGAGAAGTTTTTTATGGTGGTTTCTTTACTGGGGGTGGGGTGGGATGTGGATGTTAAGGGTGATTAGCTTATAGTCAGACCTGACTAACGAGGGGGTGACCATAGGTATGGAGCATTGATTTCCCATGTTGGTAATGACCAGGTCTAGGATATTGGAGGCCCTGGTAGGACTATGGATTAGTTGATGCAAGGCATTGGAATTTATGAATTCCAAGAACCGTTGTCAAAGGTGTTGGGACATGAGTAGTTTTCCCAGTTAATGGCAGGGTAGTTAAAATCACCCAGTATTAGGGTGTTTGGTTCTATCTTAATATTTTCCAGTATGTTTAGAAAGGTGTAGTGAGAATCTTGGGGTATGGTGGGGGATCTGTAGCAAGCTACAATTTGGATTGCAGTCTTACCTAGTGTTAGTTGCACTTGGAGAATTTCAGACACATTGTGTTGGCCAACTAGCCTGGTGGTGTGAATATCCTTGGTGAATATTGACACTCCTCCACCTTTAGTGTTTCGGTCCTGATTTGGTGGCCGAAAAGTGTGGTAAGAGTTGTAGCCTGGTATTGCAAGGGTGCTCTCTGGAGCCTTGAACCAGGTCTCAGTTACTGCACAGATATCGATGTTCTCCATTTTTAGGAGTGCCTCGAGAGAGTGCATTTTGAGGTTTAGACTTCTAGCATTGAGTAGCATTACCTTAAGATTTTGCATGCTTGTACCTGTTATGGTGGTGGTTTTGTCCTTTGAAGTTTGCCTAAAAAAGGCACTATAGGGGTGGCAAGAGCCTTAGCCAGTAACCTGAATCCCAGGGGTGACAGGTGCAGACCATCTCTGGCAAAGCATCGTGGTCTGTCAATCATGTCATCCCAGGCAGACAGATACTGGATCCCCTTTGAATGACACATTGTTTTGTGTTATGTTTTTCCTCTTTTAATTTCAATTGTATAGCTTATCATCATCATCATCATCACCATCTTCTTTCGGCTGTTCCCATTAGGGGTCACCACAGTGGATCACTTGTTTCCATTTCTTCCTGTCCTCTGCATCTTGCTGTGTCACACCAACCACCTGCATGTCCTCTCTTACCACATCCATAAACCTTATCTTAGGCCTTCCACTTTTCCTGTTAACGGGTAGCTTCATCCTTAGCATCTTTTTCCCAATATACTTAGTATCCCTCCTCAGCACATGTCCAAACCAACATAATCGTGCCTCTCTGGCTTTGTCTCCAAACCTTCCAACCTGGACTGACCCTCTAATATACTTATTCCTAATCCTGTCCTCCATCGTCACACCCAGTGCAAATCTTAACATATTTAACTCTGCCACATCCAGCTCAAACTCCTGCCTTTTTGTCAGTGCCATTGTCTCCAACCCATATAACATAGCTGGTCTCACTACCCTCTTGTAGACCTTCCCTTTCACTCTTACTGGTAATCGTCTGTTACAAATCACTCCTGACACTCTTCTCCATCCACTCCATCCTGCCTGTACTCTCTTCTTCACCTCTCTTCCACACTCACTGTTACTCTGAATTATTGATCCCAAGTATTTAAACTCATCCACCTTCACCACCTCTACTCCTTGCATCCTCACCATTCCTCTATCCTCCCTCTCATTCACACACATATATTCTGTCTTAGTCCTGCTGACCTTCATTCCTTTTCTCTCTAGAGCATATCTCCATCCCTCCAGGGTCTCCTCCACCTGTTCCCTACTCTCACTACAGATCACAATGTCATCTGCAAACATCATAGTCCACGGGGACTCCTGTCTGATCTCATCTGTCAACCTGTCCATCACCATTGCAAATAAGAAAGGGCTCAGAGCTGATCCTTGATGTAACCCCACCTCCACCTTAAACGCATCCATCACTCCCACCGCAGACCTCACCGCTGTCACACTACCCTCGTACATATCCTGTAGCACTCTTACATACTCCTCTGACACTCCTGACTTCCTCATACAATACCACAACTCCTCTCTAGGCACCCTGTCGTATGCTTTCTCTAAGTCTGCAAAAACACAATGCAACTCCTTCTGACCTTCTCTATACTTCTCCATCAACACTCTCAGAGCAAACATCGCATCTATAGTGCTCTTTCCCGGCATGAAACCATACTGCTGATCACTAATCATCACGTCCCTTCTTAACCTAGCTTCCACTACTCTTTCCCATAACTTCATGCTGTGACTGATCAATGTAATCCCTCTGCACATCACCCTTTTCCTTAAAAATTGGTACCAAAACACTTTTTCTCCATTCCTCAGGCATCCTCTCACTTTCCAAGATTTCATTAAACAATCTGGTTAAAAACTCCACTGCCATTTCATCTAAACACCTCCATGCTTCCACAGGTATGTCATCTGGACCAACAGCCTTTCCATTCTTCATCCTCTTCATAGCTATCCTTACTTCCTCCTTGCTAATCCATTGTACTTCAAGATTCACTATCCCCACATCATCCAACCTTCTCTCCCTCTCATTCTCTTCATTCATCAACCCCTCAAAGTAATTTTTTCATCTGCTCAACACACTCTCCTCACTTGTAAGTATGTTCCCATCATTATCCTTTATCACCTTTACCTGCTGCACATCTTTACTAGCTCGGTCCCTCTGTCTAGCCAATCGGTACAGGTCCTTTTCTCCCTCCTTAGTGTCCAACCTTTCATACAACTCTTCATATGCCTTATCCTTAGCCTTTGCCACCTCTCTCTTTGCCATGCACCTCATCTCCTTATACTCCTGTCTAATTTCTTCATCTCTCTGACAATTCCACTTCTTCTTTGCCAACCTCCTTCTTTGTATACTCTCCTGTACTTCCTCATTCCACCACCATGTCTCCTTGTCATCCTTCCTCTGTCCAGATGTCATACCAAGCACCTTTCTAGCTGTCTCCCTTACTAGCTCTGCTGTAGTTACCCAGCTATTTGGTAACTCTTCACTGCCACCCAATGCCTGTCTTAACTCATCCCTGAACTCCACCTCACAATTACCCTTTTTCAATTTCCACCATTTGATCCCTGGTGCTGCCCTCACACTCCTCCTCCTCTTCTTGATCAACCTCATCCTACAAAACCACCATCCTATGCTGCCTAACTACACTTTCCCCGGTCACCACTTTACAGTCTCCAATCTCCTTCAAACTGGGCCGACTACATAAGATATAATCCACCTGTGTGCATCTTCCTCCACTCTTGTATGTCACCCTATGCTCCTCCCTCTTGTTAAAATACGTATTCACCACAGCCATGTCCATCCTTTTCACAAAATCCACTACCATCTGACCTTCTGCATTCCTTTGTTTAACACCATACCTACCCATCACTTCCTCATCCCCTCTATTCCCTTCACCAACATGCCCATTGAAATCTGCTCCAATCACCACTCTCTCACCCTTGGGTACAGTCATCACCACATCATCCAACTCGCTCCAAAATTTTCTTTCTCATCCATCGCACACCCAACTTGTGGAGCATATGCACTAACAACATTCATCAGTACATCATCAATTTCCAGCTTCATAAACATCAATCTATCCGACACCCTTTTCACCTCCAAAACACTCTTAGCATACTGTTCCATCAGGATAACTCCTACTCCATTTCTCCTCCCATCCACACCATGATAAAACTATTTGAACCCACCTCCGATACACCTAGCTTTACTCCCCTTCCATCTGGTCTCTTGCACACACAATATACCAACCTTCCTTTTGTCCATCATATCAGCTAGCTCTCTCCCTATACCTGTCATACTGCCAACATTCAAAGTTCCGACCCTCGCTACCACAGTCCTAGCCTTTCTCCTCTCTTCCTGCCTTCGGCCATGCCTTCCTCCTCTTCTCCTCCTTCGGCCAACAGTAGCCCAATGCAAAACATACTTCCATTCCCAATTCTGTGGAGTTCAACTTTTTAAAACATTGTGGGGAAACTGACTTTTGTCTGTGTGTTTTGTTAATAAAAGTAAAGAAAAGGAGCTAAAAACATAGCGATTTGTTAACTCAATGTACACTAAAGAACAAGAAAGAACCTTACAATGGGCTCCATAGGCTCATGGAATGGAGCAAATGACTACAGAAACACTATACTAATTAGACAGGTGTACATCAACTTGCAAATTTTTGTCACACATTAAGATTTTTTTACTTGACATAGTACCTCAAAATGTTGGAGAAATATCATACAGCTACAAGTGTCAATTGAAGGTCTCCTTTCTGCAAAGAGGTGTTCTGTCTATGAATATGGGAATGGCATATTAGTGTTAGAATATAAATGCCTCTGTAGTGTTCTGCTGAAAATTAGATTAAAATGAGGCTAGAGTAAGAGTCATACTTCATTGTATTTGTGAAGCTAAAAGCTTCAATTTAAAGAAAAGCCCCCTGAATCCTGGAAAATGCAGTGAAAAGTACTCTGGATAACTGGTAAACTGTCTGAAAATTATTTTATTCCTAAATTTAGACATATATTTCAGAGATACAGTTTTCAGTGTTATATAAGAAAACTAACTAAATGATTTGCAGAATTTGTGCCTTGTAAATGCCCTCGGGCAGATAGCCTAGTATGAACCTATGAACCTATGAACCTATGAATTTAGAAATTTAATTGAAAACAAATATCAAGGAACAGGATAATGCACAGAATCAATGCAAAATGTCATATTTTTGGTAGAAATGGGCACATACAAAGAACCTGTATGGTCACGTAAAAGACATTTTGTTAGAAGGTCTGGTTTGGAAGAATTAAAAATGGAAGATTAGTACTGATACTTACATAATATTGTTATTAACTATGAAATTACAACGTGAAAAGCAAACATTTCTTTTATGCCATGCACAGAGATTAAATCTGTAAAAGTCAAAATATTTGTCGTACAAATTAAGATAAATGGTAAGTGCATGAATTTTGAAATTGCTATTGAAAACCAAGACTAGAATAAATGAACCGAAATTCAGGGAAATAAGAAAAATACTTTTTAAACCAAATGATCTTATGTTGAAAACTTATTCATATATTTCTTGATAGACTGTTACTAGGCTAATGACTTGAGGGGCCTTTCTAAGCCTACCAAGATTTTCCAAGAGAGTAATGATGTCTTGTATCCAAATAGGACATTGAGGGCCAGGCATTTATAAGCTAACTCTGTTCATAAGGGACATGGCTGCCGGGCCCAGTGTAAATTTCCTATTCCCCATCCAATGGTTTAGTTTGCACTTAAATTGAGTAATAGACAAACTCAGCTTCACATGGATGGGAAGCATGTTCCATAGGAGGGTCTGTCTGTGAGACACATATCTGTTTTTCCAGCATGTTCTGTTTAAGTCACAGACAAAACTAAGGTCCCTAGACTTTGTATTTCTGGTGCTTTTTGACTTATGAGTATGTAGGAGATTCATAAATGTGGGGTTTGCGGAGGCCTTGTAAGCTAGGCATAGATCACCACTCAGCAATCTATAGGAGACTGAGTAGAAGGGAGATGCTTTAAGGCAGTCTGCATAAGACAGGTTTGTTACGCCCCAAATTCTTTTTGGAAGGAATCTTTGAGGTCGCCCTTGTTGCTGCATATGCCTGGTCAGGTACATACCAAATATAACATTGTACTCTCTGACTGGTCTGATAAGGGCAGAGTACAGTGTGATAATGACATCTTTGGGCCTAGAGGCCATGCCCTTGCTTATACATTTTGTAACATAAAAGGATTTTCTCACCACTGTGGCCATCTGGTGATCGAAGGTAAGGCTATTATCTACATGCATACCCAGTCTCTGACTGCTGGGTTGGCTGTTAGGGGTGTATTATCAACATAGTATGGTTCACTTCCCAAAGAGTACAATTATGCATTTTTTAGCACTGAGTTTAAGACCATGGCTTTGGCAGCTTTTGTAAGTCAGAGACAGACCTTCTTGAAGAATGCTAGTGTCTGCAGGGGAGTTGATGATAACCTCCGGCTTACAATCATCTGCAAACTTAGTCAGCCATGAACCTTCAGCATTTGCTTCTATTTCACCTTTAGCATTTAATTCTATTTCAGAGAATTAGATGCCAGAATTGAGTGGGCCCAGTACCTAGCCCTGGGGGACTCTGGTAGTGACTGGCCTGTTGATGGAGGTGGCCTCACCTATTTTAACCTTCTGGATCCAATCAGTGAGCCAGTTGGCTATTCACCTGGTGATAAAAGGATTTATACCTAAATTAGTGAGCTTGTTTATAATGCTGAGTGGGGGTATTGTATCAAAAGCCATGGCCAGGTCGAGGTAAGCTTGTGTGCAGTCTTACCTTCATCCACTGCTTTGGCAACCGTCGCAAAAAAGTCCTCCAGATTTAATAAGCCTGACCTTCCTTTAGCAAAGCCAAACTGTGATGAGTCCAGTGTTTGCAGGTTACCTATGTCCTCATTTATCGTATCCATAATGATTCTTTCCTTGGCCTTACATATGAGGCTGGTAAGACTTATGGGCCTGTAGTTACCAGGATTAGTGTTTGGACCATCTTTGTGCAGGGGAATGACTGTAGCCATCTTCCATACCTTGGGCACAAAACCCGACTGAAAGCTCCATTTGAAAAGTGATTAAAGTGGACCAAAGAGGTCATGTTTCATGCTATTTATTAAACATCCCAGGATATTATTGGGGCCCATCGATGCAGTGTTTTTGGCCTTGGAAGTGCATTGATGACCTGTTCCCTAGTAATGGTTAGGAAGATTGCATTATGCGGTATTTCCTTTGGAATATTGGGGGAGAGTGGGGGGAGAAATTTGAGCTGAACTGGTTGGCCAATAGGTTGGCAATGGCCTCTGGTTCAGTGTGGCTGATGCCATTTCCAATAAGTTCTGTGCATTGTTGTGTATTTCCTCTGAGGTTACAGACATAGCTGTAAAACATTTTGTGGTTGTCCTTTGCCTGAGAAGCTATTTTTTCTTCAAATTTAGCAACTGAAGTATTAATTAACCCTCTTAGTTGCCTGATTAGATTGGTCAGGGCTTTTAGTACATCTGGCTTTATTCTGCCTACGCGTGGCCAAGATTTTTTTTTTGTTGTATAACCGATTGATATTGCAATTCCATCAGGGTGGCTTGTCTTTTGAGTTTGTCTTATTCTTAATATGAGAGGGAATGAAAATGGAGGGGCTGCTGAGGGGGGAACATTGCTTATTAGGAGCAAAAATTAGGATTGACTTTGATAATATTTAAAAGTATGGGCACAAGTTTGCTAGGGGGAATTTGTATTAAACAATTCTTTTAGATGAGGAAAAAGTGTACACATTCTAGAAGTGATCCTGTGGAAAAGGGTATATTAAACATGAAATTGAGTTTAAGGAAGCTTATCTCATTTAAAAACAATAAATGAAGCATCATTCTCACCCTTTTGGGAAATTTATACTTGGAAGTTTATACAGAGAATGTTTATACACCTTGTAGAATAATAAAACATATGAAAAGGAATTAAAATAATTCTATGTGTTAGAGATTTAAACAGACCTTAAAGTCAGACCAGGCCCATATTTTTGACTATCCTATGTTAATAGAATACTGTGAGAAAATCAAAACATTTTGCCAAGCATTATGGATAGACACATTTATTCTTTCAAAGTATTATATCACACAGTTTACCAATTTCTGCAAGTGTCAAAAAGATCAATATCCTCTTTTATAGCATGTTCTAGCTACAGCAAGGAAATAATTACAAAAAAAACTGGATGAAATTATGGAGTAAAGTATACAGATACTCTCACAAAACAGCTAGCAAGTACGACTGATGCAAATGACCAAACAAACTTAAAGTATTCCAAAAGAAAGGTCAGCACCACAAGGACATAAATAAAAATAAAAAAATTATTGAAATATCACAAATCAGACCAGTTTTGGCATATAGTCTGATGAAGGCTATATGCCGAAATTGGTCTGATTTGTGATATTTCAATAACCTTGTGGTGCTGACCTTTCTTTTGGAATACATAAAGTATACAGATTGCATGATAAAGAAATAAGTACAATAAAAATGAGCAACAAAACTCAATTAATTTTCTATTCTGTCAAAACTTTCTACATTATATTTATTGACCTCTTAACTCATAACAAAGGGATTGTACTGATATTAATTATGTATTGTAGTTTAACTAAAGATGTTATTAATTGTAACTGACATATATGTAATCCAGGAGGACATTATGTAAATAGTGTACATAGTTCATTTTAGATGTGCAGTTAGACTATTACTTTATTGTATAAAGTTTTATAGTTGAAAATATTAAGCATGGATATTTGAACATTACTTCAGAGCTGTACGTGATGTTGTATTCAATGGATTGTTTAAGAATACGTATTTTATAGAAATGTAAAATGCTTATTTGTCTTCAAAAATTATAAGCATATAAAATGAATATGCTGTAAGGAAACACAGCCAACATACCTTCTGTAGCAGATGGAAAACCTAGATATAGCTATATCACTGCATACTGATTAGTTTAAATATTGGACTGCCAGTGATGTAGTCTTGTCACAAGTGCACAAATTCATGTTAAAGGACTGGCTTTATGTCATACTGTCCCAGAAGACTTGTCAAGTTTGTGTGTCTGTATTGTGAGGATGTAGAGTTATATAGCCCATCTGTCAGGTAATTCATTCTAGAATGAAAGGCTTAGTCAGCTGGTAGACATGGTAGCCTGGTAGAAAAAGAAATAAAGATAGATAATGCCAGGGAAACAGTAACTTGCAACCAAATACATATATGCATAGAATGAGATATCATAGCATGGAAATGCATAATGTAGACTGCCTGCAAGGTGTGCTTGAATATTCCATGTGAAAAGGTTATTTGTTTGATAGGAACTTAGTTAATCAAGCTAGTATGATATGGATTATTTTACAATCAACCATGAAAAACAGGGAAAAAGATTTAGTTAATATGGTATACCACAGAAAGTAGTATTTATTTATTTTATTTTATTTTTTATTTATTTAACATTTGTTTACCGGGAGGGTCTGACTTGGAAAGAAACCAGTTTTCAGTGGAAGCCTGGGGAGAAATGCTCCAGACGCATGTCTTTGAAACATGGGAGGAAACAGGAGCACCTGGAGGAAACCCACATGAACGCAGGGAGGACATGCAGACTTCGTACAGAAGGCACTCCAGCCGAGAATCGAACTAAAGAGCCTCTTCCTATGAGGTGACAGTGCTACCACTGCACCACTGAGCTGTCCATAAAATATACACCCCCTGCCAAGTACTGAACCCAGCACACTCTGAACTACAGCATAGTGCATTAGACCACTAGGCCAACTCAGCTCTATATTTGATAATGAATCATTTATTATCGGTGTGAAATGTTTGCAAACTTATTTATTAAAGAAAAATAGAATTCATTATGGAAGTACAGCATCATTTTATGATTCCTCTAATGGCCTATCAGGTTGGGCTTCTAAAACTTTGAAGAAAAAAAAGAAAAGAAAAAAAAACAAATTTAAGGACTGTGTTTGATTTCTTTCTGCCTAATATGAAAGCAACAGATCTGGAGAAAATAATGAGATCAGAAACAGACTTTCAATAAAAATTTGGAGTTGAGAAATGTTGCACATGGAGGTGAAGTTTATATGAGGAACTACAGTTATGATCTTAAATGGACACCTGAAGTCATCTGGTATTTTTTGGATCTATGTCTTAAATGCAGACATACGCTAACAAGATTTTAGAAGGTGCCGAGTGTGGAACTTGTAGCAATCATCATCTTCTTCTTTCTGCTGTTCCTGTTAGGGGTCGCCACAGCGGATCATCTGTTTCCATTTCTTCCTGTCCTCTGCATCATGCTCTTTCACACCAACCGCCTGCATGTCCTCTCTCACCACATCCATAAACCTCATCTTAGGCCTTCCTCTTTTCCTCTTACCTGGCAGCTCCATCCTTAGCATCTTTTTCCCAATACATCCAGCATCCCTCCTCAGCACATGTCTGAACCAACGCAATCTCGCCTCTCTTGCTTTGTCTCCAAACTCTACTCCCTGCATCCTCACCATTCCTCTACCCTCCCTGTCATTTACACACATATATTCTGTTTTAGCACTGCTAACCTTCATTCCTCTCCTCTCTAAAGCATATCTTCACCTCTCCAGGGTCTCCTCAACCTGGTCCCTACTCTCAGTACATATCACAATGTCATCTGCAAACATTATAGACCATGGGGCCTCCTGTCTAATCTCATCTGTCAACCTGTCCATCACCACTGCAAATAAGAAAGGGCTCAGAGCTGATCCTTGATGTAATCCCACCTCCACCTTAAACGTATCTGTCACTCCCACCACAGTCCTCACCAATGTACCCTTGTAATCTACCCTTGTACATATCCTGTACCACTCTTACATACTTCTCTGCCACTCCCGACTTCCTCATACAATACCACAACTCCTCTCTAGGCACCCTGTCATATGCTTTCTCTAAGTCCACAAAGACACAATGCAACTCCTTCTGACCTTCTCTGTATTTCTCCAACACTCTCAGAGCAAATATTGCATCTGTAGTGCTCTTTCCTGGCATGAAACCATACTGCTGATCACTAATCATCACCTCCCTTCTTAACCTAGCTTCCACTACTCTTTCTCATAACTTCAAGCTGTGACTGATCAATTTTATCCCTCTGTAGTTACTGCAACTCTGCACATCACCCTTATTCTTAAAGATAGGTACCAAAACACTTTTTCTCCACTCCTCAGGCATTCTCTGACTTTCCAAAATTTCATTAAACAATCTGGTTAAAAATTCCACTACCATTTCTCCTAAGCACCTCCATGCTTCCATTGGTATGCCATCTGGACCAACAGCCTTTCCATTCTTCATCCTCTTCATAGCTGTCCTTACTTCCTCCTTGCTAATCTGCTTCACTTCCTGATTCACTATCCCCACATCATCCAACCTTCTCTCTCTCTCATTCTCTTCATTCATCAGCCCTTCAAAGTACTCTTTCCATCTACTCAACACACACTCCTCAATTGTGAGTACGTTTCCCTCACTGTCCTTTATCACCTTTACCTGCTGCACATCTTTCCCAGCTCTGTCCCTCTGTCTAGCCAATCAGTACAGGTAATGTTCTCCCTCTTTAGTGTCTAATCTCTCATACAACTCTCTATATGCCCTATCCTTAGCCTTCACCACCTCTCTCTTTGCCATGCGCCTCATCTCCTTATACTCATGTCTAGTTTCTTCATCTCTTTGACAATCCCACTTCTTCTTCGCCAGCCTCTTCCTCAGTATACTCTCCTGTACTTCCTCATTCCACCACCATGTCTCCTTGTCCTCCTTCCTTTGTCCAGATGTCACACCAAGCACCTTCCTAGCAGTTTCCCTTACTAGCTCTGATGTAGTTACCCAGCTATTCGGTAACTCTTCATTGCCTCCCAGTGCCTGTCTTAACTCTTCCCTGAACTCCACCTCACAATCACCCTTTTTTAACTTCCACCATTTAATCCTTGGCACTGCTTTCACACTCCTCCTCCGCTTCTTGATCACTATCATCATCCTGCAGACCACCATTCTATGCTGCTTAACTACACTTTCCCCAGTCACCACTTTACAGTCTCCAATCTCCTTCAGACTGGCCCTCCTACATAGGATATAATCCACCTGTGTGCATCTTCCTCCACTCTTGTATTTCACCCTATGCTCCTCCCTCTTCTTAAAATACGTATTCACTACAGCCATGTCCATCCTTTTCGCAAAATCCACAATCATCTGAACTTCTGCATTCCTCTCCTTAACACTATACCTACCCATCACTTCCTCATCCCCTCTGTTCACTTCACCAACATGCCCATTGAAGTCCGCTCCAATCACTAGTCTCTCACCCTTGGGTACACTCACCACCACTTCATCCAACTCACTCCAAAATTTTTCTTTCTCATCCATCACACACCCAACTTGTGGAGCATATGCACTAACAACATTCATCATTACACCATTAATTTCAACCTTCATAAACATCACTCTGTCAGACACTCTCTTCACCTCCAAAACACTCTTGGCATACTGTTCCATTAGGATAACCCTTACCCCATTTCTTCTGCCATCTACAGCATGATAGAACAATTTGAACCCACCTCCTATACACTTGGCCTTACTTCCCTTCCATCGGGTCTCTTGCACGCACAAAATATCAACCTTCCTTCTCTCCATCATATCAGTTAGCTCTCTCCCTACACCAGTCATACTGCCAACATTCAAAGTTCCTACCCTCAGTACTACACTCCTAACCTTCCTCCTCTCTTCCTGCCTTCGGGCATGCCTTCCCCCTCCTCTTCTTCTTCGGCCAACAGTAGCCCAATTTCCGCCAGCACCCTGTTGGCTAACAGTACTGGTGGCAGTCGTCGTTAACCCGGGCCTCGACCGATCCGGTATGTAATTATGAAAAGTTCTCCACATCCGTAACTTTGTAGCAATATACTTCTTATTTGCCATGAATTATAAACTGTGTGTTATTAGCAAAGCACAATTCCTTTTCTCCTTCTGAGGAAGTGGGTAGTTTATTACATAACAAACCTTTATAAGGCACATTTTTAACTATGAAAACAGGTAACTTGATGTAATTCTTTGTTCAAGTTGCCACAGCTGGGGTAGGAAACAGAAAGGCAAAATGTGGAACAAGAACAAGAGGAGATAATCAGTGAGTATATTGATCAAGACAACATAGGACAGCAAAAAGATCATTACTGTAAGATTTTTAATTTGAGTCACATGGCATTGGACTCTGGGCATTGTTCTTCACTTAGCAAAGGTTTTACTTTTGTAGATAATTTAGAATAGATATTGCAAAGTTATTGGCTCAGTTAAAATTGTTTACTAGACAATTAAACTTGAAATTATTTTTTGATTACAATAATGTGAGTAATATGTACAGTTGCATTAAGAAAAGAAATATAGATATAGATATACCTCCCTCAAATCTGATAGTGAATATTTTTGACAAAGCATGTGAAGGTGAGGAGAACCCTAGGCCTAACAGACTTACACTAGATGAAAGATGTATGTTGAAAGACTTAATGTATAATAAAAACATTAGGGTGATGAAACCTGACAAAGGAGAAAGGTAGTAATAATGAGTTATACTAATTCTTCCATCAATATAATTGAAATCTTAAATGATGTCACTAATTATGAAAGAGTCTCAAAAAATGAAATTAATATCGCCTATGCCAGGATAGATTGATTTCTGCTTGATATGTCCAGTCAAGGGAGTATTTCAAAATAAGTGTTTAACTATTTACTTGTTGATGAACTATGTGTTCCTTCTATTTTTGGCATAACAAAAATTTGTAAGAGAATTAACGATCCACCTTTCAGGCCCATTGTAGCAGCACATGTTTCAAAGATGGAATTTGTTACATATTGTACAGATTTTCATTGCAAATATGTTGGATAGGAAAGTTCATAGTCTACATGACTTGTGGCATCTTTTACAGGTTTTAAACGGTATACAATATTATGATGATATCATTTTTATCGCCATTGATGTCAGTTTGTTTTCTGTCATCCCCCATGAAATAGGATTAGAGTATTTTTCTGATGTTTTAAACAATTATTCTACTTTAAACAACATTGTTATGGGGAAATTGGTGGATCTTATGGAAATGATGTTGCACAATAATTTTGCATTTTTTGAAGGGGAATATTTTTGCCAAGTTTCTGGTATTGCTGTGAGATCCAGGTGAGCCTCCATACACGGAAACTTAATGTTAGCTGAATGGGAAAAGCAAATGTGTTTTTTCACCATTTTGTGAGAAAACAATTTGCTATTTTAGTTTTTTGGATGACATACTAATTTTATAGAAAGGGAGCATATAAATTTTAGTATTTATTTAGTATTTGGTATTTATTGAATACTTGGAAAATACTACTGTCTTAAAATTTACGTAAAATTGGGATCTGAGAAAATTGATTATTTGGATATTTTGTTGAGTAAGAATCAGGAAATAAGGAAATGTGTATATTTTATCCATCATAAGATCACTTTCGTGTTATAAGAGCTGTCATCCTTTTCAGGAAAAGGGGAATTGTGAAAGGACAGATAGTTTGTCTGTTAAGGTTGATTTGTGAGCAGTATGTGTTTTTGGTAATATTGGATAAGTTGACAGAGATGTTCACAGAAAGGGATTTCCCTTGAAGTTGAGTGAAATAAGAGAAAAAAATGTGGTAGGTAGATATATTAGAGATGCCTCTATTTTGCGAGATGGACAGATTGATCAAGCTGACAGAGGTAACCAGTCAGACTTGCAAAGCAGGAATGAAAAGAAAAAGGGGGCTATGGGCATTCTTTATAATGGTGACACTCCACAGTTTGTGACGGTATTAAAAAAAGGTTTGGAATTAGATTTTACTGATGACAGAAGAGTCAAGCTAAGTTATGCCCCTCAAATAACATACAGAATGGGTAAAAACATAAAAGTCTGTTTAGAAAGAGTATATATTTCAGCCAATAAAAGGGTGAAGTCCATAATGCAGAAATGTAGTATGTGTACATTTTGTAAGTTTATTAACGATGGGCCATATGTTTCCATAAGAGGATACAGTAAGAATATGACTTGTCCAGGCCATTTGTTATTGTAACACTGCAAATGTGTATTTAACAGTTTGTATTTATTGCAGGACTGGATCTATGAGCATCTTTATGATGTAAAAAAGAAGAGGGCTTCTAATGCTATATATAAGCACTCAGGCCAATGTAAGAACTTTGAGAAGTCGCTTTTTTTTGTAATAGGCAAAGTGGTGAAAGATGAGAAAGGGGGTGACTGTGAAAACTTGTTAGAATACAAGGAAAGATATGGCAGTTAAGGTTAAATGCAACAAAGGTGTTAATTCCCTTTCTATTTTAAGCATTTTAAAACTGAGTGCAACAAAATATAAATATGTTAATATATGTACAATAGTATGAATTCTATGAATATAAATATGAATTTTTTATGTAGGTAGATGTCATTGTTTGGGAAATTTCTTAGAAGTCAAAGTATTCCTTCTTCCTCCTTTATAGGTAGATTCTGATGATATAGCTGGAGTGGATAGGCTGCCTACTTTTGCTTTCCAGAAGAAAGGCTGTGTTCTGTACTGGGTCTATAAATTATATTATTTTTTTTTAATAAAGAAACTGTGCTGTGAACAACTGAAATTACTGTATCTTAGTCTGTACTGTGATTAAAGGGCAATGAAACAAATTGTACTACTGCATTTGTATGGCTCAGATGTAGATTGTTCTTATGCATGCTTGTACTTGGATTGAAGAAACTCTGCTTTCTTTTGATTCATTTTTCTTCAGTAAAAAGATTATATTTAATTTACGTTCAAGCATTTGGTTATTTTATTCCTCAGTCATAGGGTAAGATGTCACATTACAAGCATATACGTGTGTGTGTGTGTGTGTGTGTGTGTGTGTGTGTATATATATATATATATATATATATATATATATATATATATATATATATATATATATATATATATATATATATATATATATATATATATATATATATATATATATATATATATATATATATATATATATATATATATATATATATATATATATATATATATGTATATGGGTCCACTTCAAAATACTGACTTTCAAAATACATAAACTCAAAATACTGAGACCAAAATCTCTAAAGCTCAAAATACTGAAAACTCAAACTACTGAAACTCAAAATATCAAAAAAAAAAAAACACAATACAGCAACACAACCATATTACAGCAGAACTACATACAGAAACACATTACTCTTCTGCAAGTATAGGCAGGGGGCCAAGCCCCCCTGCAACCCCCATGTGGGGGCTGTGCCCGCCCACACCCCCTGCTACTTAAATAAATCAACTCCGAGGTTGCAGTTCACTACACTAAAGTAATATTGGTTTGTGTTTTATTTGTTTCAGTATGTACTTGTGCTACAATATAATAAGTGTTGGTATCCTGTGTGTTTTCAGTATTTTGAGTTTTCACTATTTTGAGCTTTAGAGATTTTGGTCTCAGTATTTTGAAAGTCAGTATTTTGAAGTGGACCCATATATATATATATATATATATATATATATATATATATATATATATATATATATACATATATGTATACAAAGAAAGATGAAACAGACGGTCACTAAAGGTAGATACTGAATGACATAAATACAGCAGATATAAAAAAGTATCAAACCCACCATGGCTTCAAGCGTAAAATCACTGCTGCATAAAAACAAAACTTTAATATGTAAATAGAAAATAAAAGGAAAAGTGCTTTCGGGTAACAGATCCTTCTTTGGATCGCAACAAATGAATCACATCATATCAATAAAAAAATAACATACAACTAATCAAATGTTATATGCAAATACAACAAAGTATATACTCTCAAAATATTGGTCAGTCCTATAAATGGTATCCAATCAGAGACATTTTCAGCCTACATGAAAATATATCCCCATTGGTCATAATACGAAATGAAATATCCAGTAGACAAAGAAACAGGAATGTAGTCAATTGGTAGCTTGTGCATATATCAGTCAATCCTAATCAAGTATGTAAACTAATAGATCATTCTAAATTGAGTCATATCATTTATTGAAAACAATCAAGCAAAGAGTATAATACAATAAAACAAGATGAAAACTCTTGCCTGTCTAATACATCTGATAAAAACCTCATGAATAAATAATAAAATTATAGTCATAAAATTCATTGTACTATGGTAGTGAGTCATAACCATATAAGATCTTCTTACTCAAAGATGCAAGTAACGGCATTGACCGGAACTCTGTATCTTCTAAACAGACTTAGTTCAACAAAATGACCTAACTGCTGAATTCATGTCACTAATCATAAAAAAATATATATATTGTGCCTATATGAATAATGCCCAAACACATACACTTTACATTCTAAATGCAGAGTGTTAAAGATAATTTCAGCACTTAACTTAAAAATAAATTATAAAAACACCAACTGATAAATGTTCAGCAAACCCCTGAAACATGTATAAACACTATTGATCATTTACTTAATGAAAATCTGACTACGCTACTAAGGGGCACAATGTTAAAAACAATCCGAAGCACTTCCTGATCTAATTGTATTGGTTAAAAAGATATATAGCAACCAATAGAATTGCATACTGTGGCACACTCTTACCAATCATTAAAGTATGTAAATACCATCGGCAATGTGGTGCTTAGCCTATGGGTGCAATTCCTATCCTTTTATTATCTAATTTTATAAACACAGAAAGTACATTGTAGCTATAACAATAGAATATGGTCACATACTCTTTTTATCATACATAAAACATCAAAATTAACTTCAACATAGGAAGTTAAGTATAATGAGTAGTAAAAAGCATTTTAAATTTGAGTGTTTAAAATGATTACAACAATAGAACTGAAAAGAAATTAAGAAGACAGCAACTAATAAATATACTATTAATCCTTGGAAAATGTATGAGCACTATTAATCATTACTTAATGAAAATCTGACCACACTACTAAAGAACATAATGCTGAAAACTGAAATTGTATTGGTTAGAGTGATATACAACAACCGATGGGCTTGCATACTGTGGCACACTATTTACATATTAAAGTTTTGTTTTCTTTGCCACGGTGATTTTTTGCTTGAAGCCATGTTGGTTTTGATACTTTTTATATTTATTTGCTGTGTGTGTGTGTGTGTGTGTGTGTGTGTGTGTGTGTGTGTGTCTGTGTGTGTACACACACACACACACACACACACACATATATATATATATATATATGGTTTACTGTCATACCTGTGAACTGCAGGCAGTCAAGCATGGGTTAGTCAAAAGGCTGTTTTCCAGGAGGCAGAATGTCGACCCAGGTAACATCTAATACACGACAGAGAATGGGTAGTGTACTTCGATTCTCTGAGTTCAGCATTCTGAGTGGAGATCGCAGTACAGGGAGGAACAGGAAATTAAGCGATTTCCTCACTGTAGTGTGACCTTGGAGTTTGTATATATATTTTGCAGGGGGTGTGTGGGGTGCAGGGGGCTTGCCCCCTGCAAAGTAGTGAAGTAAATGCACTGTTCACTGTAGAGTGTAATGGTTTGCTAGGGTGCATAGCATGGGTGACTGACGTCACCTCCTGGCATGTCAAATACATCAAATTATGGGTGTCGATGTATTCTGTTTCGACTTGGCTGCCATATCGATGATCCATATTCGGCTTTTCAGGTCGACATTGTGATCAATTGACCGAAGCAGTTTCGCAGAAACAATAGTAAACCTAATATATATGTACATACACACACACACACACACACACACACACACACACACACACACACACACACACACACACACATATATTTATATTAAAATGTGTGCATATTCCTTTTTGATTTTATATGATGAGCCAAGTATTTATTATTCATCATACTTCATTATTCATCCAAGAAATTCTGGAAAACACTGATTTCATTCTCTTCTTTAAATATTTCATACTCCCATCACTTTTTCTGGCTAAAACAGTTCCACCTTTCAATTCACGAGTTCTGCTGTAGTTAGCTTCCCTTTCTGTAAACATTTTTTTTTCAGACATTACCTTCATAAATTAAAATGGAATGCTTTCTTTTTGTTCCTCTTCCACTAACATTCTCTGTGACTTTATTTTATCTTTACCACAACTCCCTTCTTTTTCTGAAACATAGCTATGTAAAGCATCTAGAATTGTGTCACTCCTATCCTTTTCCCACTATAAAATAATGTACCATTATTACACTTCAATATGCTTTGAAAATGTTCTTTTGATAATTTTCTAGTATTACCATTGTTGCACATCTTATTGCAGAAAGGGAGTTTGCGTACCTATATGGCTTGTTAGTTCTTATTTATTTCCACTGGTTTAATAGTTCCCTTACTTCTATTCCTTATATTTTACTTATTATTTTTATTCTTTTACTTACTTTTTGACTGGCTCCTTTATTTCTGTTCCTTTACTTAACTGCATGGCTCCCTTGCTGATATTCTACTTATTTTCTCATTTTTCCTGGTTTTTCTTTCCTTTTATTTTCCTTATACCTGCTGCTTGCAGCACTCCTTTTTATCAGTTTTGCTTTACTTTCTGTCAGTCAAGTAAGCTTGGTCCGGAGCATTTTCAGCATTGCTTAAAATATTATCATTCAATGCAATTGTACATAAGTGGCCTATATTACCACAAAAATGCATTTTTTATGATTATTGCTTATGTTTTAATTGTCTATTGTCACATGCTGCCAGATGTTTTTGTGATTGTTACTGAGTGCGATATTATACTCTTTTTTTGAATGACATTAGTGCAGGACAATGTCCCATTCTCTTGGTGTGTATAAAGCCTGGAGCTGTTTCTATTAAGTAAGGGTTTTCAGTGAATAATGCTATCTGTACAAGTGACTCCCTTCAGAGATGTGTGTGGTGGAAAGCTTTGTCCTCAAGTTAAATCAAGATAACCAAAATCTACTGCAAATTTTGTGTTTTATTTGTGTGTAGAAATTCATTTCTCAGTCTCCCCAATTCTAACTTGGACCATCCTTGTGCATACATTTATTTTAATTATAATAAGTTACTGCATACGTCTATAGTGTAGAAAATTATCATGTAGAAGGGATGAGAAGCCTTTAGCTGCCATCAGATGTTGCACATTAGTTGATTTCATCAGTTTTAGGCAACTGTGCTATAACCTGGATATACAGCATTGTGCTGGCATTTTTGTAAACATTGTGATATATCCCTTGTCTGTGCAGCTTGGATAATTATAAAAAAGGTTCTGCAAAATAAGGGAGGGTTTGGGTTCATGCTGTCTTCATGCTGAGTAAATAAGCTCAGGATAGTTGTAGTTGGAAGAATATAAATAATTTTTAGTCTGTATACTGTAGTCTTTGTGTAGTTATACCTCTGGTTAGAAGTAGAGGGTTTAGTAAAAACATGTACAATTGTGAACTTTGTGGGACTTTGAACTATGGTGAGAGTAAAGGATTTGGGGATTTATGATGAATTGTGAAATTCTACCAATAAATAAAATAAATAAATTACCACATGGCATAAAGAATATACAATGTGTTTAACAATCTGAGGAATGCCTCCAGTGTGAAATACCTTTAAAAATGTTGCGGTGACTGCACTTCTGACTTTGGTATGCTGAAACTACATAAACCCTTGTGGTGTGCTTAATCAACTCCCTCCTTAGTCATCCACAATCTGATAGGTGTGTACAACTCAGCAGGCTTAAACCGTTTTCTTTTTTTAATGGAAACAATCCTATGCAGGGGCTTCCCCCTCTGTACTTCATAACCTAAGATAACTAACTTTGAGTTTGCACAAAGCATTGAGATGTGTTATTAAAGTTGTCATTCTGAACCTGTTTTATTAAATGGGCTCATTGGATCTGATTTGGCTGAAAACTGAGGCAAACACACACCCTGAAGTTTATTTGTAGGGTATGCGTTGTATAGCATTAAGTGCTACTGCTTGGCTGTAGGGAATTTCCAGGTAATGTGGTAGTCATTTCTTTTGGATTTGCAAGTTGATAAGCAAGTGGATGCAAATTACTCATTCCTCAGGTCTGTCTCCCCTTACCCATGTGTTGTAACCTTAAACTTTACCTTGCCCCCACCCCATCCCAACACATTACCTCACTAAAACCCTTTTCCTAAGAGTATTAGTAAACAAGACAAGTAAAGACATATATACACATACAATACATACACAACACCACATGTGTACACCACACAAACTCTCACCTATATTCACCTTACCTCTAACCGTAAATCCCAAACACTTGCACAAACACAAAACAGGTACACGTACACACAGCTAAGCCTGTACCCTACCCTAACCCTTACTGTAGCCCTAACTGATTGAATCCTGCTTACCTGCACACACGAACACCCCCCTAAACCAAGCACTGTGGTCAACAATCTGACATTCTACATCTTGTGATGTCAGAAATGTAAGCATTCAACTTAAAATACATGCACTTTACTTTGCCAATTAACTAAGTGTTCAGCAAAGTGCATGGAATCCAAAAAGTGCATGCACTTCACTTCGTCAATGAAGCAAATGTTCAACAAAGTGCATGGAATTATACATACGCATGCAACATATTTTTATATCATTTCTTTTTGGAAGAGTTTTTATGTATTTTAGAATATATTATTGTTTTCATTTATTTTTTGTTTTCTTTTATTATTTAATGTTTAACTTTATTCACTACTTGTTCCTGGCTGCAGTGGTAAACTTCCTGTTTTTGTAGTCTGTATAGTTGAAGTTATGCTTTCAGTTTCTTCATGAGATTATTTTTATTTATTTATTTATTTGCAGTTTACAAGGATAGTCCATTGAGCCTAGAAGAACCCATTTTCAATGGAGTCCTGGAGAGAAAATCTCCAAAAACAAAATAATAATTGCAAACAAAAATTACAATCAAAGCTTTTGTTATAGTAAGTACAAAAGTACTAGTAAAAACATTGCATTTAAGCATACAATTTCTAAAGCAAAAATGACAAAATTTTGGTTATACTAATTACAGATAAAATATTTCATTTAACAGAGACAATTTCTGAGATAAAAAGTGTCAGCATTGTAAATTTAGAGTAGTTGTTTACTCGTGGATTGGTTCCTGCTAAAACCATGTATAAAATCGGAGATGACCGAGATGAAGAGAAGAGATTAAGAGGGGTGGGAGCAGGAGCATACCCACTGAGATATAAGGTGTGAGTGGAGTGAGTTTTTAAAGGAAGAATGGTTTGCGATGGTAGGGAGTTCCATTGACATGTGAGGATGAAGGATAGGAGATTTTTGCCTGAGGGATGGGTAGGTTTATGCAGTTCTATTAGGTTTTGAATGCTAGATCTTGAGTCTTTCAGGGAGGTGCATTTTGAAGGTTGAGGATAGGGAGGGACAGAAGGAGGGGGTGAAAATGAGTTTGTGGGCATGAATGAGTTGAATATAGGAGAGAGAACTGGGCAGCTCTAACCAATTTAATTTATGAAGGGCTACACAGTGATGGGTAGAAGACTTTTGGCTTGTGGCAAACTTCGCAATTTTGTAATAGCAAGAGGAGAGTTTTGTCTTAAGAGAGGACTGTAGGTTTGTTATAAGTGCAGTAGCATAAAGAAGAGAAGGGATAAGATATGTGGTAGAGAGAATGAACTTAGTAGAAGGAGTAAGGTGGTGATTGTAGCAGTTAAGCAAGCCAAGTTTCTGGTGTTTTTTTTTATATTTATTTGTAGATGAGAGTTGAATTTGAGATGGGCATCAAGGTGGACACCTAGTAATTTAGCCTCAGATACTAATTTGAGAGATGTATTGTTTTGGCTTTTGATGGAGAATGAATTTTTGTCAATAATGGTTGTTTTTGTTAGGGCAAATAACATTAGTTATTAGTTATTTTTTATGTTTTTGGATGAATTTCACTGTCCTGATCTGGTAATGTACTTAACAGTGAGTTAGCAGTGCTTTTATTACTGTAAATATGTTTGTGCCAAAATCTCATTTAGTAATGTTTTTGAGAAGAGGGGTATTTTGGTGTTTAGTGTTTTTTTTTATTGATTTAGGAGTACTTCTGTGTTTGCGAATTTCCTTCTGCTGAATGAGTTTTCAAGACTATGTTCATTGATTTATATTATATAGATTTATACTAATCTAGAGGTATGCCAGCTTTTGTAGGCTTAGCCAACAATGTCCTAGAATAAAAATCCTTGAAGGTGAGATAATAGCTCAGAATATAATCATATGAGGTACAGATATGGGAGGTATAGAAGATATTGAGGAATATTTTCAACTTGGCTTAAGCTAAAGGGAAGGGAACAGCAGAAAGAAGTAGTAGAAAAAGAAATAAGGGAATAAGAAATAGGGAGGACTGAGATGTAATAGTGGTTAATCTGGCATAGTTAGATATTTGTAGCAAGTGACTGCTGAAGTGAATGTAAAGGATCACATGCATTCATTTAATTGAAGTTGAGTGTTGCTATGGTTTTATATGGCGTAATGTATAGGAGAAGCTTGTTAAATTGGCAAGGAAGGCACTGGCTATTAAACTTAATCCTGCATTGGGACTTGTTGATAATTTGCCATGGAACTAGATATTTAGAGTAGGCCTTAACTCAGAAATGTTTCTTTTTTAGGCAAAGGAGGTTATAGAGAACATGGTTTGATATAGCTTTGATGGCAAACCGCAGATGACATTTCAAAGGTTTTGAAGGCCACAGAAAATAAGTACATGGTTTTGTTTTAGTCTGTCTAAATAAAAACTGTTCTGTAAACTGTGGATGTTTTGGTTATAAAGCACTAGGATTCTAGTTGGAAAGTTGTTGAAAGCAAATCTAAGTACTGTATGCTATGATGGGACAAATGGGGAAGGAAAGACAAGATAGACTGGATGAGAACCCATGGCAAATGATATGGTAGAAAGATTTTCTGATCATACTGTGTATATGCTGATTTAAAAACAGTGTATTATGTATATAAGTTCCTAAATATCAGAACACAAGGTCAGTCTTAAGGCGAATTCCATTTATCTGGCATTGTGCAATTGAATGAGTTCTACCAAGGTGACTGTATTTTATTAGTTTGCATTTAGTTTTTGTGAGGCCATGGTTATGGCATCTGTTACTAGTGTGATCATAGCTTTGTTATAGTGTTTGTACATCCAAAGCGGAGCTTAATATGATTTCAAGCTTGTAATCATCTGTAAATTTAGTTAGCAATAGGTTGTTAGCATTTGCTTGTACTTTAGATAATGTGGTTTCAAAGGTGACAGGGCCTAGGAGAAAACCCTGAAGGATGCCAGTTGTTAATGTTTGCTGAATGGATAAGATGGTGACAGTTTGTTCTACTGGAACTCTTTGTGGATGGCTCAGTGATAGCTTACTGTTATTTATATTTCTGGAGTGGAAGCTGTGTTTAGAGTGCTTATGCAGAAGTAACAGTCCTGTTATTACTTTACTTTTCCAGTTTTGGCCATACTTAAATATGTGTGTGTGTGTGTGTGTGTGTGTGTGTGCTTGTGTGTTGTTTGTTGTTAAAGTACACATATAACAAAGAGTTTTACCTTTTAGTCTCAGTCAAGAACAATGCGTTAGGATGTGCAAAGTACTTGTTTGTTCCATAAACAGCGCTGGGAAACTGCCTGCCAGAATTTTCAGATCAGTCTCAAGAAATAAAGGAAAAATTTCATTTATATACTTTTTTTATCAATTTCATGCATGCTGAACTTTGATGTAACATTACTTTTAACAAATCATTTATTTTTTAATTATTTTATATCCCCATGATTCTCACTTGATCTCACATGAGCTTCACATGAACACTTCACACATGCCTTTTAAAACATAGTCCACCTGTGCTTAAGATTTATTGGCCTTTAACTTTGTAACATTCAGTATCAGTACACACTGTCTCACAGACATCCTTGAAAAGACTTATCCCCCAGCCTGAGAAGGCCAGAGCGTACTGTTGATTAATCTGGTTTCCATGAATGCCTGACACAATTCACTAACTTTCAAGCATAACGTAACATAACATTACATAACATAACATCCCTTAACTCCTTCAGCACTTACTCTACCTTTAATGATCTGTCAATACACTACAGTTTGCAGATAAAGAGAACGTAATTGTAAGACACTTAAAATGTAAAGCTACTACTTATGTGAAACTATATCTTTCATAATCATGCATCTGTTTTTCAGGTTGCTTTGACATAAAATATGTTATAAACATTTTATTTGACTCATTTGTGAAGAAACTACAAGTCAATATGCATTTTGTAAAGAATAAACATGAGACATAGTAACTTTCCATAACAGTGTGTTTGTGTATCTATCTGTCTGTCTATATATATGGTTGCAGTCTGTAAGAGCAAACTCTTACACACTGCTTTTTCAGCCTGCAGGGTGCTTTGCCTGCAAGATCGTATTAAAGCAGGGTTTGAGAATTTGCCCTTACTCCACTGTTGTTGAATCTTGTAGTTGGCACATATAATTGTCAGGAGGTGTGAGGGCTGCAGGGGGTGGGGGCTTAACCCCCTGGAAGAAAAATAGTTTTTCTTTCTTCTTCGAGCATTCTTTTTGTGTGCACTGTTTTGAGTGTTTACTCAAAGATGAGACATATATAAAACAAACCAAAGGCTAAACGGGTCACACAGACAACTCATTTAGTAAAAACTACAAGACAGACCAAGCCAAGCTAGTCTTCATTATGTAATACCTTAAACCTCCTGTAGTGGAGGCCCATGAAATATACGCAAAAAAATGCTTAGGGACATACCAATATTTTGGCTTCATGACTTCAATGCCCATACCTTTTTTAAAGTCTTTACTGGAGCATTCAGGCCAAAAAATCCAAACACCACTAGCTATAGACCTGCGATGTGTCACACTCTTTCTCTGCTTGTCAGAAAGGCATAATAAGATTGTTTGGCTATACCTTAGAATCACAGAGCTGAAAAATAAGCCTGATGTCCATAAACAATAGGGTGACTTCAAGACTTCAAAGGATCCCAGATAACATCCAAACAGTGAAGACTCTACCTTGTCTGGTTGTTTTTTGTACTTTGTACTAAATTGTTTGTCTGTGTGACCTTTTTACCCATATGTATATGTGTATATATACATATGTGTGTGTGTGTGTGTGTGTGTGTGTGTGTGTGTGAGTGTGTGTGTGTGATATATATATATATATATATATTTATCTGTGTGTGTGTGTGCGTGTGTGTGTGTCTATCTATCTCTCTCTCTCTCTCTATCTATCTATGTATCTATCCATATATATATCTAGGTATAGCTAGAAAAATGGGAACTGCTTGGCCATAGGAAACTTGCATGTCATGTGACCTGCTTGAAGTTCAACTTGTACTGTTTAAGGACCTGTGTTGTATACTAAGCATTCTGACAAATGTCTATATATTACATATCCATTAAACAAACTTAACTTCATATGGACTTTCCAACTAGTAGGAGCACAGCATACATATTGCTCATAGTACTTTATCAAGAATGAGCAATAATAAAATAACCTTCTGTGTATGAGTCCATTGTCACACAACTTGTATACTACTTTATTCTAGAAATCTCCAGTGGCACTTGGTTCTCAATACCTCTGAAATCTTGCCAGATTTTATCCTGCAACTTAGGACTGGACCATCCACTGGAAAAATCTTTTTATTTTAATCATTCAAAAATGAATTGAGTGAGCCTGTTAGAAAAACAACACTTTGGTGACTGAGCTGTTGATGCTAAGTATCCCTGCATTGAGTTGTGATTTTCTTACTCGGTAATTGTGTTCATATTGGTGATTAATGCCCAGTCATATTTTTGCTCATTATATTTTTTCTAGTTGCTGGAAATGTTATTTTTTTAATTCACCAGTGATTGACTCTTATCCTTCTGTCTCCATCTCTTCTGATTCCTTCATTCCTTCTTTCATGTACCCCCATTTCTTCCTTTTTCCATCTGCTCTGTACCTGGTTCTGTAATGTACCTGATCTCATTTGAATACTGAAGCATGAGAGACAGCAGTTTATTCCCTTGAGACTGGCTTGCTTTTGCCTTAGTACTTCTGAAAAAAAGGCAATAACTTTAATTGAAAGCGCCTAGCAACAGAACAGCATGTTACTAACTGAAAGCTATCCATTTTTGTTCATATGAAGAACATCTGATTACAGACAATACACAAGAAACGATTTGTCATTCGTAGAGCAATTTCACCCTCCAAAACTGCGTAGGAAGTATTTGGAAAGTAATAATGATAATATAGTGGGTGGATAGAGCCTTGAGTCCTTGTCTTGCATGTTAGGAGACTCATTCATTTCTTGATGATTTATTGTATGCTAGCTGTGAAATTCTCCATTTTGTTATTTTTATTTTCTTCTAGATTATCAACACCTTTTGAGCCATTGATCATGTCACACGTGAAAAACGGAATAAATTAGTTCAACAAAACCAGTTTTATGAATCAACATTCTTTAGACACAGTATATTAGAAGTTCGGTGTTTCTTTTGCTGACAATGAAAGAGTTAAGGAATTGTGCAGCAGGTGGCAATAGAATTTAAAATGAATGAATAGAAGTGTGATGTTTGCATACGTATTATCAGCTGTCTGTTAAAGGATAAACCAGCCATTCACCTGAGGCTTGACTTTGTGTGAGTGTGTGTGTGTGTGTGTGTGTGTGTGTGTGTGTGTGTGTGTGTGTGTGTGTGTGTGTGTGTGTGTGTGTGTGTGTGTGTGTGTGTGTGTGTGTGAGAGAGACAGTGCAAGGTGGAGACACTGACAGTGAGTTGTTCTCTACTGCTCCTGAGTGGAAGGTCACCTTACAGTCGCTATACTCAGTTGTGGGAGTATAGGTGAGGCTAACAGAGTCAACATATATTCAATGTATGCATTTATAAAGCTGGTGGGCATTTATTGTTTTACTGACATCAAATCCATTGATCAAGGAATCAGGTTTCACAAAATCACCCCAGATTTTTTTTTGGGGGGAATATAGTAATTCTGCAAGGGAATTACACAAAAAAAACAAAAAACAAAAAAACAAAAAACAAAGCCAATGACATGCAATGCCAAGTTTAACAATAATTAAATAAACTAGTTTTTGAGTACAGCCAGTTCCCTATATACCTGCACACTTCTAAGTCTACTAATT
This sequence comes from Protopterus annectens, assembly GCF_019279795.1. Classification (NCBI taxonomy): domain Eukaryota; kingdom Metazoa; phylum Chordata; order Ceratodontiformes; family Protopteridae; genus Protopterus; species Protopterus annectens. The sequence continues at coordinate 253,240,123 of NC_056738.1, forward strand.
CTGAGGTTGTACAGTGCTGAAGGTAAGGGAAAATTGACTTACTATAGGCTCTGTAGTCCCACTGTTAATAATTTCTGTTGACTACAATAGGCGTTGACTGAGTCTAATCAATTAATCCCATTACTATGAACCCTCATCAGTGAAACTCATGTATCCCAGCATATTATAGTGGTTTGCAGTTGGGATTTACCCATTTATCACAGCTCCTATTAATTAAAAAATTCTAGCAATTGATATATTATGTTATATCTCTATATATTTAAGGAATGGAGATAAATACAGGAACAACAAACCATGTCAAACTATTGGAACTTAGAACTGTATGAATTCTGACCATATCATGGAGTTGTTGAATCTAGGTGCCATTAGTATAGGGGTTTTGTTTCACTATTAGTAAGTCCTTCTTTTAAATACACACATATAAATGTCATCCTGCTTTTCAGATGGTACCCTGCATTTTGAAAGTATGTACAACAGTGAAGAATGGATTTCCCAATTTGTTCATAGGTTCATAGGTTGGTACTAGGCTATCAGCCCTAGGGCCTATACAAGCCTAGCCATAACAATTCCTTGGCTATTTCTTCCAACATTATTTACTTTCCTGGACCCCTGTCTAGCAGGGTGACTGACGTGATCCCTGGGGTGAATTTCCTTTCTCCCATCCAATCGTCAAGGTTCCTCTTGAAGAGGTCCAAAGAGGCACTCTGCTTGACATGTATGGGCAATCTATTCCAGAGTCTGGGGAGTCTCTGGGTCAGGAACCTATCCCTCCAGCATGTTTTGTTTATTGTGATGACAAGGTTTAGATCCCTGTAGCTCTGAGGGATTGGGATTTCTTTAAGTGTAGCATGTCCAACAGCTCTGGGTTTGACATGGCCTTGTATGTTAAGCAGAGATCGCCTCTGAGTAGGCGACAGAGTATAGCTGGAGTTTTTAAGGCGGTCAGCGTGGGGCATCTGCCTTAGGCCTGTGATTCTTTTAGTGAGGTATTTCTGAGGCCTTTCCAGTTGTTGCAGATGTCTTGAGAGGTACATACCAAATGGGGCGTTGTATTCTATAATGGGTCTAATGAGGATGAGTACAGTGGGACAATGACCTCCTTTTTCTGGGTGCAAAGCCCTTCGAGATGAGGTGTGCCACATAGAAGGATTTCCTGACTGTTGTGGCGATGTGGTTATCGAAGGTGAGACCCTGTCCACCTGTGTCCCTAAGTCTCTTATCACACTTTCTGTGTTTAGTGTACTGCCACCTATATGGTAATTCATGGATACATGTTTTTCCCAAAGGATAACAATACATTTCTTGGCATTGAGCTTGAGCCCATGGCTCTGGCACCAAGCATCTGTTTCTGTAAGGCCCTTTTGTAGAGTATCTACATCATTTGGGGATTCAATAATGGCTCCCAGTTTGCAGTCATCTGCAAACTTTGTTAGCCAGAGTCCCTTAGTGTTGACCTGTACTTCAGAGAAGTAGATGCCAAACAAGAGCGCCCAAGGACTGAACCCTGAGGTACTCCACTTGTCACTTGTCTGAAGCTGGATTTGGAGTCGGCTACTTTTACAGTGTGGGTTCTATCAGTAAGCCATTTAGCAACCCATTGGGTGACATAGGGATTAATACCCAACTTAGTAAGTTTATCTATGATTCCAGAGTGGCGGATGGTGTCAAAGGCCTTGGCAAGGTCTAGATAGGCTGTGTGGACCACCTTACCCTTGTCCATGGCTCTGGAGACTGATTCAAAGAAGTCAATCAGGTTCAGGAGACAAGATCGACCCTTCACAAACCCAAACTGGGTGGGGTCCAGTGTTTGAAGGTTGCCAATGTCTTTGTTTATAAGTTCCATGATAATACGCTCCATGGCCTTGCAGATAAGGCTTGTCAGACTGATGGGACGGTAGTTTCCGGGATCCAAGGTGGATCCCCCCTTGTGGATTGGGATAACTGTAGCTCTGCGCCACTCAGTGGGCATGAAACCTGAGGTGAGGCTATGATTAAACATGACACTTAGGTGAGGTGCCAGTTCATATTGTAGTTCATGTAGTACACAGCCCGAGATTTCATCTGGTCCCATGGATGCTGTATTCTTGGCTTTAGTGAGTGCGTTTTGTACCTGTGTGGCCGTTATTACTGGAATTTGGCAATCTTCCGGTATTGAGATGGGCCATTTAGGGGTGAGAGGGGTGAAGTTGGCACTGAATCGATCTGCCAGGATATTGGCAATATCCTTTGGATCAGTATATTTATTGCCATTCTGTTTTAGCTCAGAGCAGATCTGAGCATTGCCATTTAGATTCTTGACATAGTTATAGAATGCTTTGTGGTTGTCTTTGGAATCTTTGGCAATTTTATTTTCATAACTAGCTTTGGAGGATTTTATGAGGCATCTCAGTTTCTTACTGAGGCTAGTAAGGGAGTTTTGCATCCTGATTTTCCTCTTTTCTGCAAAAGTTTTTCCTTTTGTTGTAAAGTTTGTTTATGGCAGGGGACCACCAGATTGGCTTCCTTTTTGGATGAGAGCATTTTGGTTCTATTTGGGATGGCACGATTCATGCATCAGCGGATGTGCTCACACAGTGCCTTAGTGTAGGATTCAGCACTTCAACTTTCAATTCCCGCCTGCATGGGTGTCATGAAGTTTGTCACTTCTGACTTGAGTAGCATGAAGTTGGCTTTGGAGAAGTTTTTATGGTGGTTTCTTTACTGGGGGTGGGGTGGGATGTGGATGTTAAGGATGATTAGGTTATGGTCAGACATGACTAATGAGGGGATGAGCATAGGTATGGAGCATTGATTTGCCATGTTGGTAATGACCAAGTCTAGGATATTGGAGCCCCTGGCAGGACTATGGATTAGTTGATCCAGGGCGTTGGAATTTATGAATTCCAAGAACTGTTGCAAAGGTGTTGGGACATGAGTAGTTTTCCCAGTTAATGGCAGGGTAGTTAAAATCACCCAGTATTAGGGTGTTTGGTTCTATCTTAATATTTTCCAGTATGTTTAAAAGGTGTAGTGAGAATCTTGGGGTATGGTGGGGATCTGTAGCAAGCTACAATTTGGATTGCAGTCTTACCTAGTGTTAGTTGCACTTGGAGAATTTCAGACACATTGTGTTGGCCAACTAGCCTGGTGGTGTGAATATCCTTGGTGAATATTGACACTCCTCCACCTTTAGTGTTTCGGTCCTGGTTTGGTGGCGAAAAGTGTGGTAAGAGTTGCAGCCTGGTATTGCAGGAGTGCTCTCTGGAGCCTTGAACCAGGTCTCAGTTACTGCACAGATATCGATGTTCTCCATTTTAGGAGTGCCTCGAGAGAGTGCATTTTCAGGTTTAGACTTCTAGCATTGAGTAGCATTACCTTCAGATTTTGCATGCTTGTACCTGTTATGGTGGTGGTTTTGTCCTTTGAAGTTTGCCTAAAAGGCACTATAGGTGGCAAGAGCCTTAGCCAGTAACCTGAATCCCAGGGGCGACAGGTGCAGACCATCTCTGGCAAAGCATCGTGGTCTGTCAATCATGTCATCCCAGGCAGACAGATACTGGATCCCCTTTGAATGACACTATAAGCTTAGCCAGTTGTTGAAGTCAATCATTTTATCCTTATATTGTGGTATCATTCTGGAGGATGCTACTCAGGGCTAGGGTCATACCTGCCTGGGCCACATGATCCGAGAGCTCTTCCATGTCTCTTTTCATGTAGTCCAGGGAGATACGTCTCAAGTCATTCACTCCAACATGGACAATGACAGAGTCATATTTGTACTTGTTGTGGAGTGACTTGAGTGCATGCGTTATGTGGTGGATCCTGGCACCCGACAGACAGCTGACTGTAATTTTCTCCTTATTCAACCTGGTGAGAGGGACATCAGTGTGCCGGACTATAGAGTCACCTATGACTAAAGTGTTAGGTACATTGTCTTGCCTTAGGGGTTGTTGCTGGGTGGCACACTGGTGTTGTGAACTATGTGACACATTGGTTGTGATTGGTGTTTGTTTGCGTTTCAGCTTCAGAGGTCTTTGTTGCTTAGGCAGGTTACAGTTAAGGGCCTCTGCATATGTGGATTTAGTGTTGCTATATGTGGGTGTTGGTGGTGCGGGTTTAGAAGGGCTGTGTGTTGCTTGAGGTGTAGTGTGGGTGTTAACCTTCTCCTCTTGACTATTTAGCACAATCTTGGGTGGAGAGCTTTGCTTCCATTTTGGCTATGTAAGTGCATCTCTCACAGGTTGTAGTGTTGGGTGGTAGGAGGAGAGGGTTGTCTGTGTACATGAGGCAATTGCTGCATTGCCCCAGTATGCCCAGATTCACCAGGTGGACAGGAGAAATCACCGGAAGCTGACCTTTGGACATGCCTGGTTTGGGGCTTTTTTTTATTTTGTAAAGTAACAGGAGCTGTTTCCTTAGCAAGGTACTTTGCAATTATAGGCTGTCTAGTGCCTACTATTAATTTCTCCTTATTAACAAGGAGAGTTCAGTGTTTGTATGAGTTTAAGGCTTCCTAGTGCTTTCCAGCAGGTATTAGAGAAAGTGCTAGTCACAGGGATGCTTAAAGGTAAGATTGAAAAGAATGCACTCTGCAGTGTGCACTAGAGAAGTTAGATGTGAAAGTAGGTAACTTGAGTTTTACCTATTTAAAAAGTTAAGGTTTAGTGGAGAGTTACTATTTTTAAAACAGCAAGATGGATTGAAAGGGGTGGTCACATTTGTAATTTGGTACTATGAAATACTGTAGGATGGCCAATAAATTTAAATAATTGAAGGGGTGGGATTTCAAAAATGATGATTTTGTGATTACTCACATAAGCCAGTGAAAGTAGAGAGAAATGAGATATATGGTCAGATTAACATAAGAGGCGGGCAACTAGAAAGACAGTGGTATTTAACAAGACAACTTCAATGGGTGGGAGGGCGGAAAAAAAAATTCTGCCTGACTCAGACCAGAGAGAGATGTGGTCTGTGTTGAAGTTTTAATATGCTGTTAAAACAGAATGCAAGCAAAACACAAGGTAAAGAAAACAAACTACAGTATTCAAAATATAGAAAGGCAATACAGTAATACAAAAAATATAAGCAAACTAACCTTTCCTTCACAGCAAAGTGTAGCAGAGTCTGGATGAGCCTTTCTGGTAAAGGTAGGTATAATACAGTTTGAACTATAGTAATTTGTTGATTTTATTTTTTTCTTTTCTTTGCCAGTGACAAAAATGCCTAAAATAGCTTGATACTGGAGAACTTAGATACATAGGTAATGTGATATGTCTTACTGAACCCAATAGGTTTTACAATTCAGCTACTTGAGGTTTGAGACCCTTTGTGAGAAGATAATGAGCTTTTGATGTTGGACTGGGCTTTAATACTCATATATGCCTTGAAAGGGAGAGCAGACTGCTCCATCCCCTCTCTTATTGGCTAATAGAGACATTAAAAAAAATCCATTGTGTTGCTTACACTAGACCACTGAGACAGAGAGACAAAGAATAAGAGACAGGTGCAGTGTAACTTTATTCATTAGAGTGTGTGTGTGTGTGTGTGTGTGTGTGTGTGTGTGTGTGTGTGTGTGTATAGGCAGCTATGCTGTAAATTACAAGGAGGAAACTGGAGCATGGCAGGACATAATTTATCACAAAAAGTAAAACAAGTAACACAACCATATCAATATGGCATAATAAAGACTTTTAGATGACTAACAGAATGTAACGACATGAAAGATTTAAGATAACTATTACCAGTGTATACTGTCTCCCTCTCCAGGTTCTTTGCACTCTTTTCCATCATTAATGATTGTTAATGAGATTTTTTCTTGGATTTGTTCTTTTCATAAACATAACAGTCCACCCCTGTGGTCATCACTGCTTGAAAACTTCATTTGCATGGGGTGTATGTTGGTATTGTGAAGGCCATAACTGTATTCCTTAAAACAATGCTCAACACTGGGGAAGTATATACTAAGTCTGAGATTGTAGTACCTTGGGGTAATCCCCCTACTCTAAGGTACAGCAGGACTGCTTTTTAAAGTAATTATCTGCATTAATTATCAGCTGAGTAATACAACTTGTAATTGTTTGGTGTATTGTAATGCTTGGTAGTATGGACTGTTTTCTCACCTACTTTCTTCTGTCTCAGCATAAAATAGTCTGGTAGTTAGTGCAGAGGCTTAACATGCCAAACTGTTAATGACTTGCTACCTGTAACTAAAAGGTACAAACATTGGTTTCTTCCACCTCCTTTTGCCCGCTGTATGTGATTTTTGGGCAACTCACTTAAGCAGACAGTGCTCCCAGGCTAAATCTGTATAAGGTTCTTTTGGTTAATAAATACAAATAAATGAAACACCATACAGTATTTAGGTGATGGCTGCATTGTTTCTATAGTGGTAGTATGAGTTATGATTGTTGATGCTCTGTGCCTTATAAACAACTGCATTATCTTTTGTTTATCACCACTGTTTATCATTGATACTTTTGAAGTGCCTTTTTGGTTATCATTCATACTTCAGTGCTTAACTTGCTTCAGACTTGTTTTATTTATTAATAATAATAATAATAATAATAATAATAATAATAATAATAATAATAATAATAATAATATTTTTGTATAATTCAGAGTTCCTCAATGTTTGCTGATGATTTAAGTTCTGTTCTTGGACTCTTTTCCTAAGGCATTTGTGAATATTTGCCCATACTATTACGTTGTTTTTCTCTGCCTCTTCTGTACTCTTCCTCTCCTCTTTATATACTATTTTTCTTTCACCTTGTGCTTCCTGGCAACTGTTTTGCTATTGTGGTGATGGCTTTGAGCGACTGAGTTATTTCACCACATTATTTTTGTGTGAATCTTTTTTTCCTTCCACCAGTCATTTTTGAGTTTTTTCTGTGCTGTACTGTATAATTTTGCTACTCAGATCATGTAATGCTGCTGCTGCTTTTTCTATTACAGTAAACTCTCAGTTATCCAGAACTCAAGCAACCAGAACACTGAAGAAATACAGTACTGTATGAAGAATTCAGTTTTTCATGTGTTGCACTTTGCCCCTGCAGAAACATACCTTACATTTTTAGAGTTTTAAAAAGAACGATAAATAGTCAAATAAAATAATAAATAAATTCTAATAAAACAATAAAGACAAAGTAAATTCCCACTCTCCTCAACCTAGAACAAGAAAAAAAACAAACAAGTCAAATTGCTAAAATGTCAACACCTGCTCCATATTCACTCAATCAGTTTTTATCAGATTGCACATTCTCTCTCCGATCTCTCTCACAAACACACACACACACACACACACACACACACACACACACACACACACACACACACCATACCTCTCAACCTGGAAATATCAAAAATCTGGACAAGGCCCATGAAAAATAGGTACAAATCTGTACACTGATTAACATAACATTTGCATACATAATTATGTAACCCCACCCACTACAATGGAATTGTGGGATACCAACTTTCAAATGCAAACTGAAGAACAGACAATCAAAATATGACACCAGAGTCCCCCTGCAGCCATTCCAATGTCCCATTACCTGGATATTTTGCCCCATTTACCATAAACACTAATGTGTGCATACTGCTTTACTTTTGCAATGATTTGTATTTTATTTTTACATTTTATAGCACAATGCACAAACATTAATAGACATCTGCTAATTAAACAAAGCAATGCTGTCTCACAATGAAAACAAACTTGGCATTAAAACTTCTCTGCCCTTGAAACTCACATTCATTGAAACAGCATTGAAACCCACACCACATCCAAAGAAAATGCAATACAGCACATTTGTTAGAGCACATTTTAAATCTATTCTTTGAACATTTTTCCAGTAGGCAATGAAACAAAATGCATGAACCAATATTGACAAAACTGTTCAATTTAGAACATTTCCATCATACAAGTCTACTTCTACACCCATACTATATATATATATATATATATATATATATATATATATATATATATATATATATATATCTGCGGTGGTGGTGCTGCAGTAGCATTGTCGCCTCACAGTAAGACGTTGTCCTGTTCGATTCTCAGCTAGAGCGTCTTCTGTGTGGAGACATGCGTGAATGGGCGTACCTTCGTTGAAGGTTGTGCGTCAGGGCCGGCAACTCGGCACGTAAAAATCTACTGCCAATCATTAGCGGACAGGAGTTATGCTGTGGCGACCCCTAACCAGGAAAAGCCAAAAGACACAACAACAAATATATATATATATATATATATATATAAATGACAGTAGTGTAAGCCATAGGCATCTTGCACAGCTTCTTGCACTTATTTTCAATTTCAGTTTTTTTTTTTTGGGGGGGGGGGCAAAAGGCCAAAAAACATGGACACATTGTAAACATTGCTTGTATAATTTTGGAAAATTGCTAGAATAAAATGTTCTATCACCACCATACATTTCACTGCAAAGTCTTGATCCCAGAACCCTGTGTACTACAGTCAGAGCAACGTACCACTATGTCAAATCAGCAGTTTCCTGTAGGATAGGAAGACTGAAACTTAAATGGCTATCATTTAGTGAATTCAGTTCTCATTTCTCACCATAGCTCTTTCAATGTCCTAGCACAAAAAACATGGACAAAGCCAATAATGGGGGAATACAGCCCCAGTATAGGGACACATTTCAAATACTTATTAACTTAAAAATTGCTAGAATAAAAGGTTTTGTGTTACTATTTATTTTCTGAAGAATATGAAGTCTGAAATTCAAATGCTTGTCATTATTTAGGGAATTCAACCCTTCAGTGATTTCTTTGCCATAAAAATCCTGAAAAACACAGATTTTATGAGGAACAGATAAAAAATATGAGGCATAAATTCACAAGTGGTGGTGGCTATGGACTTTAGGCGCTTTTTACCTTGTACCCAAGGTATAGGGTTTGAGCCTGAGTACCTCTAGCCACCAGATGTATTAAGATTGGGGCATTTTCTCACACACACACCTGCCACTACCACTTCCATATCTCAGCTCTGAGAGTTTGCAGCAAATATTTTGTATCTAAGCTCTAACTTTTCTGAAACATGAATCATTGTACAACAGAACTCAGAAATTCAGTTACCATAGATCAAATAAGCAAGATACCATATGGTCAGTCACAGAATATACATTTATAAGCCAGCTAAAAGGATTGACAAATCTATAGCCAAAGACATTAGTTTTTATACTATTTCTAATAATCATAACACCAACTCTCTGCTTGGCTCTCAGTAAGATTAGTAGGCAGTGTAATTTCTTAGACAGGATAAACAAGTGTCTGGGGTACTCCTTTAGGAGAGTTGGTTGTTCAACTGTTTTTTTTTTCATATTTTCATGATGACTCAGCAGGATTTGGTTTTAAACAGAAATAAATGTCAACTGAAAGAAACATTAATTTTCTACACAAACACTTAAATGGCTTAAATACTTAAGAACAATTTTAACAAGTGATCAAAGGAACTGTAAGATGCCTAGCCATATATGTGCCTTAGTAGACACACTGAAAAGTTGTTGCTGTTGCTTAATACATTGATATGATGAATTTTGTGCAGTAAGTCCACGATGTACAGCCCAAACATTTTTTCACAGCTTGTCTACACAGTACATGCAGTCTAAATATTTTCTGCATATCATATCTACAAAACTGATTGTATTATTTTTACAGTTATTCACTTTTTATAAGTTCCTCTGGGTTAGAGACAACAGTTCTTTATTGTAAAAAAAAAATGTTAACTTTGGGATTGTAGTTAATTTACATGGTTATTATAATAATAGAATGCAAGCTCCGTATATCGCAACTTCGCAGCATTCAGTTCAAAACGCACTTCTGTTCAATAACGGCCAACCAGCCAGAAAACACAGCAGTTTAATGATTCTGCAACTAGCCATCAATAATGGACACTGTCTGTTCAAGCACAACTTGCAACCAGCCAGAAATGCAGCAGTTTAACTGTTCAATAACGGACACTTTCCAGCTTGCACCTCGCCTACCTGCCAGAAACTGTAGCAACCAAAGAAAATGACACACACACACACACACACACACACACACACACACACACACACACACACACACACACACACACACAGTTTAAGTGAAAACAGTGTCTTATTTGCCGAGCAGCTTTGCAGCAGTTGTTTGTTTCCCCAAGCAGCACCTCCATTCAGAAAAATAAGCTTGCAGAAAAAGTTAAATAAACTCTCGCTCTGTCCGTGCAGGTTTAAACTCTCTCTCTGTTTGCCCAAACCTCCGTTCCTTGCTGTGCACAGTGCACTCCGTTCAGAAAAAAAAACTTGCCATGCAGAAAAGTAAAATAAACTCTCTGTCTATTGCTCCATTCATGCATAAACCTGGAAAGCTCAATTCCCTCGTTCTTTACATCTCTCCATTCAAACAGCCAGAAAGCTCATTTCCGACAGGCTGATGGAGCTGACGTCATCACGCACATAATGACGTCAGCTGAAAAGCACGAAATAAAAAAAATTAGAAATAAAGCTAGAAAAAAATCGGAAATGAAGAGGTGGCACTCGGGAATCGTGGCACCCCACTATTTGGACCCCAAAACTCGTTTTTTACTGAGTAATTCAGTACGGTTGGGAGGTATGACACACACACACACACACACACACACACACACACACACACACACACACACAGAGTCTCTTCAGCTTTCATACATCTATTCACTCACTCTTTCTCTCCCTGATCTTTCACACACACTCTTCAGCTTTCATACATCTCTCTGATCTCTCACACACTTTTACTTCTGCTTTCATACATGCATTCACTCACTCTTTCTCTCTCTGATCTCTCACACATAGTCGCTTCTGCTTTCATGCATGCATTCACTCTCTGTCTCTCTATTAAATTAATTCAATTCTAATCCACTCAGTGTGCCACTGAAAACCATTCTACTTGCCATGCTTTCTAGCTGAAATATAAGTTTAAAATATTATTATTCCAGACAGGCTTTTAATTAGTGTATTTCTATATTAAAATCAAATCAATACAGTGTTTATGGTATGTATGGAATGGTATACAATTATGGTATGTTTGGAACGGTATACTATTATGGTATGTATGGAATGGTATACTAAAGGTACAGTATTTGTCAGGTCTATTTTTAATAGTAACACTCAAGCAACCAGAAACTACAATTATCTGGCATATACCAATCCCAATGGGTGCTGGTTAACTGAGAATTTACTGTAGTACACTTTATGTTTACCTCATAATATTTAAGCCCCTTAAATTTCACTGATCCTCATGTCTTTGTTTATTTTGTTAAAGAAATCCCTCACTTTTTTCCTACTTTATTCTTGTCTGCTTCCATTTCCAGTTTTTACAAATTTCAGCTCCATGAAGTGCAGGTATTAACTATTTTATTCATTTAATACTATCGATTTTGGGCCTAATAATATGTTTAATGTGGGTGCATGACTTTACTTCTATCTTCATTAGTGTGGGAACTTTGATTTTTTTGTGACACATCTCCAGTGTAGATGCTATCCTACAATGAGGGATGGGAATTACTGAGGAGAACTGCTCACTTGCACAAGGCACCCATTATTTTAGTGATCTATTCATGCTGCCTTAATTGTAATTACTTCTACTGTAACTTGCTGTATACCACAGAAAATGCCTAAAAAGAATGAAGGGGCATTGAAAGGAAAAATGAATGTGAAAGGGATTCAAAATAATTGCTTGTAAGTTTCTGTGTAACATGAGATGATATTGCTATGTTGGCAGATATAATGATTGTTGATGCTGCTATCTAAGTGGAAATGCGTGAGGTTCAAGACTGACTGATTTACAAAATTATTTGCAAACCCTTTTAGAGCGTGGCCAGTTGTAGCCATAAATGTGCAGTTGCTGTTTACTGTCCTACCAGTACTTAGATATTACATTTACACTACTTTATTCAATCCTTATAGCTAGCAAACTCCATGAAAAGATCAATGTTAGGTTTTTCTGTTTAGAAACACATCGGTAAGTAAGTCTTAGTGTTGCTCAGCACACTGTATTCGGCTATCACAGAAGGTAAGCATTAAGGTACGACAAGGTGCTTAATATGTGATTACAGCACACTTAACTGGATGGCAGGATGTAAGGGCAAAGGGAAAACATATTTCTACATCTAGGTATGCAGTTACCACATAACAACCCTAACGTCCCTTATTACTCATGATTTCCCGCATTATTCAATTTAGGATTTGTTGTAATAGTTCATTCATTATGCAGTGCCCACTTATCCTTTTCAGATACGTATGAAACTGGAGTCTAGCTTTGTACACAGCAGGTGTATAAACAATCCTAGACATGAAACTAGTGCATTTCAGAAAAGACAATCATAAGCACTCACCTACGAGCAACTTGGAGACTTGCTATTTCCCCTATCTGCTTATCTTTAAGAAGAAAGCAGAACCCTCCCCCCCTCCACACACACACATAGAGGACTAGCAGACAGCACAGAAGGCACCCCAACTGGGAACTGAACTGATCACCCAAGGGTTCTGAGGCAGCAGTGCTCTCAGATTTACTAATCCTTTGCAACAATTGTAAGGAGAAATTAGTATGTACACACAAACCATTATCAAATGCACACAACACAGCAGGTGAGTACAATAGGTGAGTGAATTTTTGTTATGTGTGTGTTTGCTTGTTTGTTTGTGTATGTGTTTGTTTGTTTGTTTGCTTACTTGCTTGTTTTCAGGGATATTTTACTTTGTGACCTGTAGCATTTTAAAGCCATAATGTCAGTTTCTAACATACTTTGAATTTTAAGCCTATTATCTGCTGTTCTTATGTAATAACTCAGTGTACTATACCTTAATAATAACTTTGATATCTGAGCCACTTTTACTTCAGTAGGATACATCTTACAGAAGTAAAAATTAAAATGCTAGAAAACATAAAGATAGACTCAATTTCTCCATTACACATCCTTTACTGCATGTCTGGAGTTGTTTCTTGCCAGAAGAAAATATGGTAAAGAGCATTTAGAATTACTTGTGAGACATTGATAAGTTTAAATAGATTCAGACATTAATGATTACTGTTACATGTTATTCTAAAACTGAAAGGCAGTAAATGCTACTGCATAAATGATCTACTTCAGTAAACAATGGTCTAACATTTGATTAATTCCATGTATCAAGAAATTTACTTAGATATACAGCACCTTTTAACTTACCTCCAGAATTATACACAAAGCAAAACGTAATGCAGAAAAAGGCCCTAAATTAGTGGCATTCTTTAAATAATGGTACTGTTAATTTAGAAGATCTTAAAACAACATCTAGTCTTAACAAGAATGGTGCAAATGTCTAAGAACAAATTAAGAGCACGCCTTCAAAATTGGAAAATTTGAGGGTATTTGAAACACTTCTTTATTTCATAGATTCATAGGTTGGTACTAGGCTATCAGCCTTAGGGCCTATACAAGCCTAGCCATAACAATTCCCTGGCTATTTCTTCCCACACTATTTACTTCCCTGGACTCCTGTCTAGCAGGGCGACTGACGTGATCCCCGGGGTGAATTTCCTTTCTCCCATCCAATCGTCAAGGTTCCTTTTGAAGAGGGCCAAAGAGGCACTCTGCTTGACATGTATGGGCAGTCTGTTCCAGAGGAACCTATCCCTCCAGCATGTTTTGTTTATTGTGATGACAAGGTTTAGATCCTTGAAGCATGTAGCTCTGAGGGATTGGGATTTCTTTAAGTGTAGCATGTCCAACAGCTCTGGGTTTGACATGGCCTTGTATGTTAAGCAGAGATCGCCTGTGAGTAGACAATATGCGACAGAGTATAGCTGGAGTTTTTTAAGGCGGTCAGCATATGGCTCTGCTTTAGGCCTATGATTCTTTTAGTGAGGTATTTCTGCGGCCTTTCCAGTTGTTGCAGATGTCTTGAGAAGTACATACCAAACGGGGCATTGTATTCTATAATGGGTCTAATGAGGGATGAGTACATTAGGACAGTGACCTCCTTTTTTCTGGAAGAAAAGCCCTTAGTGATGAGGTGTGCCACATAGGTTCATAGGTTCATACTAGGCTATCTGCCCTAGGGCATTTATAAGCCTAGCCAGAGTATGTTTGGCTTTCGCCACCCATTTTAAATTAATTTTGCTATGCCCTTTTTCGAGGTTAGTATACTGTGCCTCTGTCTAACAGTGACACAGAAGTGATACCCGGGGTAAACCTACAATCTCCCATCAACTCATCAAGATTCCTCTTGAAGAGAGTCAATGAGGGACTCTGCCTAACCTGGACTGGGATTTTATTCCAGAGTGAAGGGAGCCTCTGGGTTATGAATCTGTCCCTCCAGCATGTCCTATTTATTTCAGTGCTGAGGTTCAAGTCTCTCGAGCATGTAGCTCGATGGGATTTGGATTTTTTGAGGTGCAGCATGTCCCTTAATTCCGGGTTGGACATGGCTTCATATGTCAGGCACAGGTCGCCTCTGAGCAGGTGGTATGCCACTGAGTAGAGCTGGAGTTTCTTTAACCGGGCAGCATATGGCATCTGTTTGAGCCCTTTGATCCTCTTGGTGAGGTACTTTTGGGGTCTTTCCAGTTGCTGCAGGTGTTTGGTAAAGTACATCCCAAAAAGGGCACTGCACTCGATTATGGGCCTGATGAGGGATGAGTAAAGAGGCACGATGACCTCCCCTAATCTAGATGTGGATCCTTTCATGATTAGGTGCGCTATATAAAATGTTTTTCTAACCACTTTGGCCATGTGGTTGTCAAATGAGAGATTGCTATCAACTTGAGTCCCCAGGTCCCTAATTACTTCTTCTGTACTTAATGGATTACCACCTATGTGGTAATTTGTGGCACTGTTTTTGCCAAAGGGATGACTATACACTTTTTGGCGTTTAGCTTGAGGCCACAGCTCTGGCACCAGTTGTCTGTTTCTATGAGGCCCTTTTGGAGGATGCTTGTGTCAGCTGGAGAGTCGATTATGGCGCCCAGTTTGCAGTCATCTGCGAACTTGGTCAGCCACAGTCCTTCTGTGCTGGCCTGTACCTCCGAGAAATATATACCGAACAAGAGAGGTCCCAGGACTGAGCCTTGTGCGATGCCACTTGTAACTGGTTTGGAGTCTGACATGGCTCCAGCAATTCTAACCATGTGGGTTCTGTCCGTGAGCCAGTTTGCAACCCATCTAGTGACATAGGGGTTTATATTTAAGCTGGCGAGCTTATCTAAAATGCCCGAGTGGGGTGTTGTATCGAAGGCTTTTGCGAGGTCCAGGTAGGCTGTGTGGACCACCTTCCCTTCGTCAATGGCCTTGGTGACTGTTTCAACGAAGTCGACCAGGTTTAAGAGGCAGGGTCTCCCCTTAACAAAGCCGAACTGGGTAGGATCCAGTGTCTGTAGGTCCCCAATATCTTTATTTATGAGGTCCATGATGATCCTTTCCATAGCTTTGCAGACCAAGCTAGTCAGGCTTATGGGGCGATAGTTTCCAGGGTCCATTGAGGCACCACCTTTGTGGAGAGGGACCACTGTTGCTGTACGCCACTCTTTGGGTACATATCCTGTAGTAAGGCTGAGATTGAACAGTAGTTTTATGTTTGGGTTTAGCTCTTCTTGGAGTTCAAGGATTTCCTGACTGTTGTGGCGATGTGGTTATCGAATCGGTTATTTATTAATCTATTTATAACAGTTGCATATCATAATTCCATTCAGTTTCACATATTGATTATTATAAGTTGGTGATCTAACTGCTTCCTTTTTGATACTATGGTTCACCCCATTATACTCATAGCTAGATGACTGTTTACTTTCCCTGGTATCTGCTTAGATACTTGTCAGTACTTGTGAGAGCATATCATTATACAAGTGTATGCATTTCCTTTAATTTAAAACATCCTTTGCTTTGAGTGGCAGATGGATATACTACTCTATCAGTTAAAGCCCATTAACCACCCAGTTCTCAGAAACATCCATAAAGATCTCTTCTGTGCTCATCCATTTCCACAATAGCATATAATCATCAATGGTCTTCTACTCTAATCTTGTTATTTTAGGTTTGTTTACAGTATCCCTTGGATACTATTAACCTGTTTTATTCAGTTCCTAACTCTGGTAGACATAAGTCCCTATTTCCAGTGTTTTTTCAGTATCATTCTGTTACTGAGGGCCTACATGATAAATTGATAGTTGCATATACATATGTGTATATGCTATATTATATTATGTGTGTAGCTTTCTATCTATCTATCTATCTATCTATCTATCTATCTATCTATCTATCTATCTGTCTCTCTATACATGGCCACACTGTACCAAAGATACTGCCCTTGTAGACCTTGTTGAATATCTACATACTTGAATAAATCAGGATAAAGCAGTTGATGCCTAATTTCTTAATTTATCAAAGGAGCATTGCATAATTAGTCACTACCTCCTGATGGATGTGCTATTTTGAACCTTTTCCAGAAAACTCAAAATCTGTTCGACAGTTTGGTTCCCCCTCCTGCCATTTCATCTTGCTGTTCCTGAGAGCTCTATACTTGAAGCCTCGCTTTTCTAAGTTTTTGCTTGCCACATGATCGATTGAAGTATACTTTTGTATGGTACTGTTTATGGCACTATGTTAAGTCTGGTAACAGGCCAAAGGATTATTGCTATTAACTGTTAATGGGCTGCTTCTTGTAGTTTACTGTTTGCTCCTCAGCCTTCATTTGCCTACTACTCTATGACTCTGCGCAGGTGACTGAGTCAGAAATTGTTCACAGGTCAAGCCAAAAAAACAGCCATATGTATCCAGTGAGCTTGCCCACTTTACAGCAGGGGAAAAAAAAAAAAAAATATATATATATATATATATATATATATATATATATATATACACACACATATATATATATATATATATATATATATATATATATATATATATATATATATATATATACCTGGTGTCAAAGCCATGGCCTCAAGCTCAATGCCAAAAAGCGCATTTTCATCCCCTTTGGTAAAAACTCTGTACCCATGAACTACAACATAGGCGGTAGTATACTTAACACCGAAAGTGTGATAAGAGACCTTGTGACACAGGTAGACAGTAGTCTCTCCTTTGATAATCACATCGCCACAGTAGTCAGGAAATCCTTCTACGTGGCACACCTCATCACAAAAGGTTTCTCATCCAGAAAAAAAGAGGTCATTGTTCCCCTCTACTCATCACTCATTAGACCCATTATAGAGTACAATGCCCCTTTTGGTATGTACCTCATAAGACATCTACAACAACTGGAAGGCCATGAAATACCTCACAAAGAGGATTACTGGCCTCAAACAGATGCCCTCATGAACCGTCTCAAAAAACTCCAGCTTTACTCCATCGCATATCGCCTACTCAGAGGTGAACTCTGCCTAACATACAAATCTATGTCAAACCCAGAGCTGTTGGACATGCTCCACTTAAAGAAATCCCAATCCCTCCGAGCTACATGCTCTAGGGACCTAAGCCTTGTCACCACAATCAACAGAACATGCCGGAGGGATAGATTCCTGTCCCAGAGACTTCCCATACTCTGGAATAAACTACCTATCTATATCAAACAAAGCTCCTCATTAGCACTCCTCAAGAAAAATCTTGATGATTGGATGGGAAATAGGAAATTCACCCCAGGGATCACCTCTGTGGCTCTGCTCGACAGTGGCACAAGAAAATAATTTTCTTTGGTGGCAAAAGCCAGGGTACCTTTTTGGCTGGGCTTGTATAAGCCCTAGGGCCGATAGCCTAGTACCTACCTATGAACTTATGAACATACACACACACACACATAGCAGGCAGCGTCACATAATTGCACACAAACACACACACTCACATAACGGGCAACTTCACAGTCACACACACACAAACACACACACACGCACGGACACATGCACGCACACACATAAGCATGCATATAGCATGCAACTTCTCAAAGCCGCATAATGGTTAAAGTGTTTATCTAACAGACACAAAGTAAAGGGGTTGATTCCCACCATTGAAGGAAATTGGCTAGGCTGAAAATGGCCCACAAAGGCATTCAGCCTAGCACTTTCCTATGAACCTATGAACATACATATAAGCTAGAACAGACAGAAACAGAATTGCACACACACACACACACACACACACACACACACACACACACACACACAAACACACACACAGAAACAGAGAGTCAACATTACTGACTCTCTCATAACCTTGCATGTTTCATATACCATGCGATTCAAATCTAATATAGAGATGCACAGATAACATAGCAGTATGAGCTACATCAGCTGGTCAGCTACTCTCTTATTGCTACTTTGCGGTAATCAGAAAAGATCAGTAACAAACGCACCTGTAATTTAAGTACTTCTGTTATTGGTTTGTTTGGTATACAAGGAAGTCTCCATCTCCCACTGACTCCACAGTCAATCGAATGAGAAAGAGGAGCTACTATTGACACTATACGTCACAAAGTCAAGCATGTGGTTCAGACTGCAAAAATCACAGAAAGCAGAGACCTTTTTAACAGAGTTAGAGAAGTGGAAAGCATTTGGACAAAGCTTAATGGGCAGGCCTGAAAATGGCAATGAGCTACATCTGTCTTGGAGGCAGGGGGTTTGAGACCATTGAACTAGATCAATAAGTTGAAACAATGTTCTTTAATTAAAGCAGCATATCTTTCTAATGAATCAGATGC
The DNA here is from genome assembly GCF_019279795.1 of Protopterus annectens. NCBI lineage: Eukaryota > Metazoa > Chordata > Ceratodontiformes > Protopteridae > Protopterus > Protopterus annectens. The sequence continues at coordinate 253,258,809 of NC_056738.1, forward strand.
TGCTGTCATAGACAAACTAACCCTCCTTGTATTCCTTTGCCAGTCTGTTGTTTGCAACTCTTGACACTTTTCAGTTCTTTTGTTTCTTATAATCCTTTTCACCTTAACTAATGGCTCTAAAATCACCAAAAAGTGTTAAAAAATCTGCTCAGTTTGATAGCATCTGTACTAAATGTATTTTATTTTGTTTTGAATTTTTTACTTAGGGTAGAGCACTGATCCCAGTGGACGCATTTCTATCTCAGGCCTTGGAGGGAAAGACAAAATGCAATATATACATATATATGTCTGAAGAAGCGTATAGTAATATACGTGAAAGTGCTAACCGTTTTGTCTGTTTTATAAATAAAAAAGTTTTTAAGTAACGTGGTGAGTCGGAAGTTTCGTTTTCTACAAGTTAGCAACAAAGTGATTACTTAATGAACTATAACTTCTGATATATATCCAGTAAAATACATTGTGTTATAAACATTAGGTATAAATATTATTACCATTTATTTATATTTAGTAATACGTTTTGAAAGACTTTATCAATAAGAGTGAATATGTTAAATAACTGTGTGCTATAATCTTTTATTGAGGTTTTTATATATGATACATACTAATTTACTATGATTGAATTGCTTGTCATCTATCTTTCATGTAAATATTAATTGCTTATACAGTAGGTAGACATTTATATTGTATTAGAATTCTCTCTAATCTACAAGAGTATTTATCTGTTCAAAATAATATAAATATTATTTATTCCTATTACAAATATTCTCCACATGATAATTCAATTTATGGAGCTGAGATGTTCTGGATTGTCAAGGTATCTGTGGAAAAATGGAACAAAATAATATTAACATTTGAAGATAGACTACAGTTAATAAAAATGGTTTTACTGCCCAAGATCCTATATATAGCCTTGGAAATACAACTGTTACCAGAAACAAATATTCTTAAAGAAATAAATTCATGCCTAATAAAATTTTTTTGGTTTCTCAAATGAAACAGAATAGCTTTAATTCATCATATCAGACCATGGAAACAGGGAGGATTAAACTTTCCTGATATAGAAACACATATAAAAGCATCAGTATCTAAAACAATCTCAGATTGGATAAGTCCAAATTACTCTGCAAATTGCAAAGAATTACTAACTGTAATATCAATAAATGAATTTGATTTACAAAAATTCAAATAACAGATAAAAACAATTTGCCATGGCACATATTATGTATTAGGATGCAATATAACATAACTAAACCCACTAAAACTCGTATGATTAATTATTACATTGACTCATTTAGGAAAATTATTAATGCAAATATAGATTTAAAAATCTGGTTTGATCTTTTAATGCAATTTAAAGTCACAAAGAACTTTCCACATAAAATATATAGAGAAATTATTAATTCCTGGGAACAGAAAGGATTTGTTTGTTGGCTCCAATGTATCAAAGAACTAAAAGTTTTAGATATACAAGAAATAAAAACAACATACAAAATTCCACACCAGGACTGGCTAACTTTGCAGAGTATTCTGTCATATTCACAAGATTTAAGTAGAATAATTAATAATTCTTCATTTAAAGAAATACTTAAAGTTATGAAATACATATATAAAATCATATATAATGACTTTGACATGGGAAACAGTCTCTCAAAATTTTACAGAATATTGATAAACTATAAAACAACACCCAAAACCTCATATTGGAAATATATAACAAAATGACACTCAATACAGTTAACTGAAGATATTAAAACAAATATCTTATTATCGATAAAATATACATCCTTTAAACAATACTGGAAAGTTTTTAATTGGAAGTGCTTGGACAGAGCATTCTTAACCCCAGACAGAGTCAGTAAAATTAGTTCTTCCATAAAAGGAATATGTTGGATTCAAGACAAATCTAGAAGTGTAAAGACTGTGGCATGTGCAGGTTCATTTTGAAAGGGCCATACATTGCACTTTCACATATACCCTACACTATCAGTGTTCAAGGAGTTTATACCTGTAAGACCATGGGGGTAGTTTATGTGGCAGTGTGTGACATATGTCAACAATTTTATGTGGGGACGACCAAAAATATAAACAAGAGAATTAGGGAGCACATTTATAGTATAAAAAGGAAAGACAAAAAACATGCCTTGCAGAAATACAGTCAGGAGTGTGTAGGTTTTAACAAATTTTTATTTTCTATTTTAGAACAGGGGAAACCAGATTTTAGAGTTGGAGAATTTAAAAACTTTTTTGGAACAGAGAGAGGCCAGATGGCAGATAAGGTTACAAGCAGACAAAAAAACTGGCCTTAATGATGTAATAAACATCAATTGTTTTTTAAAACATTGTAGGTTATGTGCCAAAAAGATTTTTTTTATAATCCTACTACACTGTGTTTATGTTCCCTTAAATTCTGATTTCAAATTGTTTAATTAAGTAATTTGTTTTAATTGCTAACTGATAGTTTGTTGCCTGCAAGAGTTGTATTTAAACAGTTTATTTACCAGTGTTTTTTCATGTATTGTTCTGAAGAAGTCTTTTGGATGAAAGCGGTGATTAAAGGAAGAATAGGCTAATTTATTTCTCTTGTGGTCTCTTCTGGTGTGGATTTGGTGTTTGTTTTTTACTTGTCTTTTTTGGCACCTGCACTTTTCATGGTTGATTGTAAATGAAGCATAGAAAAAAGTCTGGTCAGTGTGTAGCTGATCTGTTAGAATATGCACTGTAACGCAATTCTTCTAACCTGCCACATGGAGCAGACTAGTAGTTTAAGATTTTTTAAATGCAGTGTAGCTTACTTTCTGCATGCATTTAAGCATACAATTGAAACTGCTTTAAAAAAAATCTTAAACTAATGGTCTGCACCATGGAACAGGTTAAAAAAGTATACAGATGTTTAACAAAACTCTCAGCTTTCTGTGTGAGGAACTGTTCAATCAGTTCCTCAGCAGCTGACATTTTTTAAACAAAAAAAACTTTATTAAATTATCATGTATGACATAGGCACTTTTACATTTATATAAATGAAAATAAACCACAGCGTAACACAATTTCAGTTGCAAACATTATACATTACAAATCATGCCAACACAACTGTAGCTGCAAACATTATACATCACTTTTAACATATCCAGTCATTGTTAATCAACCTTTACATAGTTCCTTTAAATTCTGCCTTGTTTTAAACCTTGTTCCTCCTCTGCATGGGTTGATCCCACATTTCCCATTTTTTCCTATGTAATTTCCTCCTACCCTTTTCTAAAGATCCCAGTTCCAGTTGTTTTATCTTTATTACTATTGTCATTACTTCTAGTAAAGTTGGTTTAGATTTTGATTTCTATTTTCCAGTAATTGCTTTTTTTGGCAGCCATCATAATTAGACGCAGCAAGATCTCACTATGTCTAGGCAACTCCAATTCTATATCATAGCTCAAAAAATAATTTTCCTAGTTACTCCAGTTTGCACACCCAGCATCTGTGACAGTGCAGTCTGTAGAGAATCTTTAAAGTCGGCCAACTCATTACACTCCCAGAAAATGTGTTGCCAGTTACCGCTTTCTTCCCTATCATACCTCCAACATTTGCTGTCTACCAGAGGAAAAATTTGTTGGAGCCTTCTTTGGGTTTAAAAATACCTATGTAAATACTTCCAGGCAAAGATCCTAAATCATCTAGATTTTGTTGCATATTTGTGAGGCATACATATATCCCCCATTGTTTCTTTGTATATTGCTTATCTGGTCTCTCTTCCCAATCCTTCCTAACCTCCTCTGATTGATTCTTATAGTTGTCATGCAATATTTTTTTATGCTGTAGTTATTACTTTCTTAACTGCAACTTGTGTTCTAGAGTCTATTAAAAATTCTACCAGTGCTGGTCTTTCATTTAAGACCCCCCCCATTTCTTTCTCTTTGCTTATACTTGGATATCAATCCTTGATATGGAAAGCAATCTCTAACCTGTATTCCAAGTAAGTTGTTGGTGTGTTCCTATTCTATTACCTTTCCCTCTCTGTTATTTGTTCCAGTACCTTGGGTCCTTTGCCAGTTTTCTCCAATATTTTCCTGCCCCCTCTTGCCTATTGTCTGTATCTCTAATTGTAGTCATCTCTGTCGGCAAAATCTCCTTTCTCCATTCCCGTGTTGGCTTAGTTCTTAGAAGACCTTCTGATATGTTATGAATACGATATTCTGTATAATTATTGTTGTTCTCCTTAAAGGTCTGCATCCAAAATCCCAGTCACTCCCTGTTACTTGAGCTTCCTCCCTGTTTCATCATCACCTCTTTCCACTTTGAATTATAGTTTACTGTTTATGTGATGTTTAGTAGTCTTAACTGTGCTGCTCTGAAACACCCCTTCAACTCAGGTAATTCCAAACCACCCTATTCTAGTGGAAGGAAAAGCTTATCCCACTTGATTCTTGCCATCTCCCCCTCTCAGATAAAATCCTTCAGCTCTCAGCTGACTTAGTGATTTCAGTCTTTGATGACTGGGGGATGGAGGATGGAGGGGGAGCCAGAGACAACAACTTTCTGTGGAGCTGATACAGTGCAGTATGTCTTTGATGACTGGGGGGTGGAGGATGGAGGGGGAGCCAGAGACAGCAATTTTCTGTGGAGCTGTTACAGTGCAGTATGTCAGCTATGTGCCCCAGACTACCAGAAGCTGGCAATCAAGCATTAATGACTTTTAATACAATGACGTTATTTAGAAAATATACAATTCTTTTCTTAAATAATGTCATTGTGTAATAATAGTAATCCATATGCTACATCACTTATGGTGTCTTAATTAAGTAATAATCCACTCTAGTTTGTGGGTCTATCAGGATTTAACCAATGTTGGGTTTGTTTTATCACCCAGGCTTAGCCCTCATGATCAAACCACACCAACCGTAAGTAAATCCTGATATACCTATGCACACTTATGGATTATTGCTTAATTAAGATACCATAAGTGATGTAGGATGTTTGTACAGAAAAAATAATTGTAGTGAAAATAAACATGGTATTACTAAAGGTATAAATCATGGAGAAGTGGGAGTATTACTATTTTAAGAATGTGGGACAGAGTTAGTCAAATATCAGCCTTTAAGTGTATAACAAAATATATGGTTACATCTATATCTTTACATGCTATATACAATTCTCTAGTTAGTTTTTTGGAAATTAAATATATTAGTTAACTGTATGGCATGTGGCAATTGCAATTGGCATATATAGACAGGTCTCAGAAGAGGCAACTGCCTTTTCAAAAGCTGATGACAATACATTTTGACCTCAGTGCTGTCCACATTAGAAGTCAATGTAATCACATATGAAATAAAAGCAATTTTGTTTGGAACCTCTTGCTGGAGGAATTCGAATGTCTTGGCCACACCCTCACCTTCAGGTGGATTACTTGAGGCAGCAGTAGAGCCATACAAGGATATACAAGAATTGCTGGAATCAAGGGATATTGTCAGCTATTCAGTTACTGACTAGTAAGTCCATTGCCTGGATGCTTGCAAAGAAGAAACTAAGAGAGCCTGAAAGAAAATCAACTAGAAAAGGTGAAGAGAAAATACTGACTGGGAGTCAACTAGAAAAGGTGAAGAGATAATACTGACTGGGAGGAATCATGCAGCTTTTCAGCCAAAAGTAGTTCAAGCTCCAGCTTTGGTGCAAACATGGCTTCTAGTAATCTAGAGGAAAAAATAAGTCAAATGTGCTCAGAGCTGATTAAAATAAACAAAACACTGAAGGAGTATATTAACTCAAATAAAAGGCTAGAAAAAATGGAAGAATCTTTAAACAGATATTCAAGATGAGTTGATAAAACTGCAAAATTTAGAGGTTGAAATAAAAAAAAAAGGCTGTCTGAGTATGAAACTGTTCAAGAAGAGATGTTTCAAAAATGGTAGAATTAGAAGACAGAGCATGTAGGGAAAATCTGAGATTTTCTGCTGTACAAGAGAAACTAGGAGGAACAGACTGTAGTAATTTTTGGAATTCAGAAATAAACAACTGGACTGGTATTCCACAGCTGGAACAGTTATGAAAGGGCACACTGTGTGTATACTCCAATTCTGGCCAGGAGAAAGCAGCCAAGACCTTTATTAGTAAAGATGCAAACCTACCTGCAGAAAAAGCTGATCCTAATAAAACTGTGGCAAGAGGGGAAAGTATAAAAAGCTGGATACAGTAAAGTTTGGAAAATGATTACTCACTGTACACCAGGTAGAACTGAAACAAATTTACTCCGGTAATTGGGGAATGGCGAGAGGCAGGTGTGAGACTGCAACTGCTGTATCCAGCTGTCTTCAAGATATTTTTCCTGAATGATCAAAGTCATTTTTTGATGCATATGTAGGGTAAGGAGGAAATGCATATACTTGTCCTACAAAAAATGAGCCATCAAGCAGAAGGGGACTCTGCTTCCCATTCTTCTGATAATAAAGAACATGGAGACTTTGCCAGTGAAACCCTTTCCACTGCTCCAAAGGAAAATACTTGAGACAGAGAGAAAAAACACAGGAGTTCATGAGATGAACTGGGAATACTGTGGAATCAAACTAGAATCTAGAGAAGGGAGATGGACAAGAAGACCAGCAACATAGAAATTAATGAAGAAATGTGAGACTACAAAGCATCAGTTGCATTTGTGATATATGGCTGTATACAAATAAGTGGAAAGGGTGAACATTTGTTGACTTTGTTAAATTTTTGTGGAACTGAAAAGCATTTGCTTCACTTCATATTGTTAATGTTTGGAAGGACTTTGAGGACAGGAGAAGAAGGAAAAGATAACTTTAAGTACAATTTTTCCTTAATATTTCTATAAAATTTTTCACAATATAAATTGCATATTTTATAGTAAAGTATTTTAGTTGTTCTTGTATGTGATAAAGTTAATAAACAGATATATTTGTTTTCCTTTTCTTCTTCCTGTTTTTTCTTTCTTTTTTTTTTTTTTGGTATTAAGAAATGTAAGCATCAGTGCAAAAAGAGATGAAAAGCTAGTCAAAAGCATGTTTAAGTTAATAGGCTGCAAACTTGGGTTGTTGATGTGGGGGGTGGGGTGTAAAAGTACACAGATCATAATATATGTAGAGCTGTGTTTTCTCTTACTTTTGCATAGGTGAATGTCTGGATTAAGACCATTGGCTTACTTAATCTAATAACAAATTTGAAGTGGAAACAAGTAAATATGAGAACACTGGGTATAATAAAAAGTTTTCCTTTAGCAATAAATGTTTCAGCTTGTCTTTCAGCTGCAACAGAGGACTATATTTTTTATTTTTTCTCTTACTTTTCCATGGAGGCAGGCTGATAATAGGGTAATAAAAGACAGAACACTGATTTGTTCAAGGCTATAAGTTAATGATTCCTGAAAGTATGCAAAGAATTTTCACATGGGGGGAGGGGATAAAGATTAAAAAAAAGAACAGACACTAATTAGTGTAAGTAGAAGCATAGGCAATAATATGTATCTTGTCATGGATGACCTCAATTTCAAGTTAATTAGGGCATGTGTTAGCTGTCTATTCAGCCCAAATGTTCCTATTAGGATGGTTAGCCATCATTATTTGAAGGTATACATAGTTATGTGTGTTTATATTAAATTAACAGCCTCTGGGGATATTTTGTGTGTGTGTGTGTGTGTGGGGCGTGTGTGCGCACGTGCTTGTGTGTTTTTGTGGGTTTTAATTAAAATAAAATATCTTGTAAAATGTGACATAGATTGCAATGCTGATGATAACAAAAACCTATATGAAGGATTAACCTACCAAACATTAATGATGGCATGTATCACAAAAGCTGGAAATAGACATTTAAGAAATATGCCATATATAATAGGTGGGAATAATGACTTCTTACAATAATGGTGACACTTTCTGTACTATTTTTGAATGTGAATAGTCTCACATGCATAGGCAAAAAGGAAAGAATACTTAATTATATTAAGAAATGCAGAGTGTAAATAGCAATGTTACAGGAGACACATTTGGAAAGAACTACACATGTGAATTTAATAAAGAAAGGATTTCATGATGGATATTCTGCAGAATATCAGGGACAAAGTAAAAGGGGAGTACTTACATTCATTATTGGAAGAGCTCCAGTAATGATAAAATAGGAACAAAGATAATGGCAGATTTGTAGTAGTGAGGGGATACTGGCAAGGGGCGAGGATTATGGTGCCATGTATTTATATTCCACCTAAAACTGCTATTTTTGAGCTTAAAGAATTCTGGGAGAAATAATCAGCTTTCAGCAGGGAATATTGCCAGGGTGTGGACTGGAATTTGATTTGTGACAACAAGGATGTATTTGGAGGGCCTACAAGGGAAATATAACAAAGGATGGCAGATTTGCTAAAGACATTTATGAAAATATTTGTATGAAAAACATGAATTCAGTTGTAGGAACTCGGGGGAGAATTTACATGTTATTCACCAAGATACAATTTAATTCAGAACTTTGACACACATCCAATAACTGTTTCTGTTCATGTACCAGTAATTCCTAAGATAAAAATGGAAGATGATGAAGTAAAGATGAGATACTGGTACTTCCCCCACCTATCTGTTAAAAAGAGAGAAGTTTAAGGAATGGGTAGTGCATATTATCCATGAGTTATTAGGGAAGATAGAAAGTACTCTAGAAGTTATAGCTAGTGAGTGGGATAAAATGAAAGTGGGGGTTAAAAATAGGGTGGAAATAAAAGAGAGATCTGGTTAAGAAGTATTAAGAATTATTTAGAAGGGCTGAGAAAGGTTGAAGTATTACAAAATAAGCGGAATCTCACTGAACAAGAAGAGGCACAATTGCAGAGTTCTAAAGAGAAAGTAAAGGAGTACCTGGATAATACTCATCAGTTTAGAAAGCAACTGTTTTTCATAGTAACTCCAAAGTACAAAGAACTTTTGGCACAATGACTTAGGTATTAGAAAGTAGAAAGGGTTGTTGCCAAACTTAGGGAGCCTATAACAAGAAAAATTAAGCATAGATCCTGTTGAGATATTAGAGATATTTTGGAAATGTTATGAAGATTTGTTTAAAGCAGAGAAGTGAGGAAATGAAGAAAAAGGTTCAGGTTTAAATATTTATGGATAATATGGAAAGGTTAGAGATAGATGAGGCAGGGGATAGTTCAGGAAATAAGGAAAGAATGGGATTTTGGACATGGATCCTTAAGGAGAATAGCAGCAGTCATTCAGAATATTATATTCATAAAGTAAAATAAAGTATACTAGGAACTATACAAAAATGGAGAGAAGAGATTCTTCTGATACGGATGACTGCAATTCTGCACACAGAGAATAGAGAAAAGGGGAGTCGAATTTTACTGGAGGAAAATGGAAAAGGAATCAATGCACCGAGAACAATTTTTAGAGACGGAAAGATAATAGAATGGGAAGACATTTAGATCGAAGGCTAGTAACTGTTTCATTATCAGGGATCGATATTAGAATATAGATAAAGAGAAAGGGATAGGGGAATCCTAAATGAAAGTCCTGCACTGGCTTGAGGTTTTTAATTGAATCTAGAACAAAAACTGCTATTAAAATAAATAATTAGTAGGGCATATAAAATATTGCACAATAACTGTATAAATCAACTAGATATGCGATTCGCAAAGAACCAATGGGAGGACATATGCATGGTTCCAGAAATGCAACAAAAACTAAAAGATTTACAGTGTTTGCATAGATACTTGTATAACCTAAGCAGACTCCAAGGAATTTTTCCTCAGGTAGATGTCAAATGTTAGAGGTGTGATGGGGAAGAAAGAGATAACTGGGAACATAAGTTTTAGAAGTGTAGTGAGTTAATAGACTTTAAAAATTCCCTCAGATTACTCTGTCAGGAATACTGAGTGAGCAAATGAGTGCAAGTAAGGAAATTATTTTTATGAGCTGGGATACAGGATCTGAATTGTCTAGACTTTTGTTAAGTTTAATTCTGGTGGCTGCCAATAAAAGCAATTACTAGAAAATGGAAATCAAAACCTAAACCAACTATACTTGAAGTAATGAGTATTGTAACAGAAATAAAATAACAGGATGTGAGATTGTTAGAAAAAGGTAGGAGTAAATTACATAGAAACAATGGAAATTGTGGAATAATACATGCAGAAGAATGTTTTGGAGGAGGAACAGGGTTTATGAGAAGGCAGGAACTGAATACTTTTTGTAACGTTGCTTAGATTATACAATGTATAATGATACATGTGATGTATACTGCTTGTAAATGTGTTAATATGGTTTTATTACCTTTATATAAAAGTAAGATTTCCTATGTCTCAAGTTATAAGTCCATTAAGGTGTTAAAAAAACTTTTTGTCATGTCAGGTACTTGTTTTTAGTCTGTAAATTCCTCACCTCTGAAGCACAATTCACATTAGGTATTGCTACTCTAAATATTGGATACTCTCTCATTTTCTTGCCTTACTCTGTCATAAAAGTAGATAAGTTGCAGACTTCATTAAATAAAGTATGTAGAATTATAGAAAATGATCCTAATGGACAATACTGCAGCTACATTCTTAAAATAGCAGTCTAGCTCTAAATGAACTGCTTCTCTATACCCCACAACCAGCTCTCTGAACTATAAACATCCTTATACTTGGACACACAATATCATACAAATGTGGTCTCCTGCTCACTTGGTTCCAACGTTCTTGAGTCTCAAACTGTACCCATTCCTTATCCTTCCCTTTTAACTGCAAGCTAGGTATCTCTTTTCTTGGGACAACATTATAGAACTCCATCCTTATCAACATAAAAAATATGCTGTGCTATCCAGACATTCTTACAGCACCGATTGCTTCCTCAGAAGTCAGACTAAATATCTAGACCATAGGAGGGTCAGTTAGTTAAATTTAATGTTCCCTGCGTGTGGTTTTTTTTTTTTTTGCGTTGTATTGACTCGCACTGCCAAGATTTAGATGGTTATCTGTTCTTTTGTAGCATACATCTTATGATTTTTGCTTTGATTAAGGAACAACAGAACTATATAGTTTTCTAGTTCACTGATGGGGTGGTAAAGCTTATAACTACTATTCGTGTTCTTTCATGGTATAGCTAGAACTTTAGTTCTTATGTATCAGTAAGTGCCTAATGTCTGTTGATGTCATCTTTAGTGTATCATACTTGATTTGGATTATCAAAGTATCCAGAAATGACATTTGATAATAATCATTTTAACCTATGCAAACATTATCTTATTCCTTGAAGACTGTCCGTTTACAGATTTTAATAAGCATATTTATTATCGATGTAGATAGGTCTCATATTATGTTTTTTATTATTATAATGGAGATTGGTATAGAGTTTGGAATCCAGTCGTAAGTATCTACTATACAGACATATGACCGATAATTGTAATTTGTCATCGTTTGTTTGTAGCCCCTTGGTGGTGATATGATATTAAAAGATTAATTATTTGTAGCATCTCATCTGCAAGCTGTATTTAGCATTTATTCTGATGCACAGATGTATAATATCTTCTGAAAATATATTGCTTTGATGTATAAGTGTATTTAGGTTGCAACTAAATAAGACAATTGTGTTCCAGTCAACATGTGGCTAAATAGTCACCCTATACAGAAATGATGTGAACGATGCAAGATTATACATACAGACTTATAATAATAATAATAATAATAATAACAATAAAACAAATCAGTTTCCCTTTTTCCAGTGTTTACATTTGAATTTAATTTCTTGAAGCCCTCTCTCCAGATAATCCTCACAGTTCCTCAGTGGCTATTGTCATGTGATCTGAGTCTTATTGCTTTGAAGTTCACATTTATTAGTCTCCCTGTCTGTAAATTGCTTAAATCTCCTCTCATTATCAGACATGCTTGTCTCATCAAAGCTCTTATCATTGCTCTGCAGAGGAATCCTCTGCTGAGAGAACATGTTTGCCAACATGACTGACTGTGAAGTCTCATTTCTGTTTGAATCTGCTGCCTGCATACACAGTTCGGTTTGTGCCAGCACAGGTGCAATACATAACTGTTAGCTGTGCTTCTGCTGTGACATTAAAGGTACATCATACTGAGCTGATATTACAGGCATCAGATACTGCACCAACTTGATGTTACCATTCCAGTATTAAAACAGACATTCCATTAATATTCAGCATGTACTACAAAGCTAATATACTTTGCTACCCTTGCAATATCTTCTGTATACATGCACATATTTTTAGGAATTAGCCAGGTGTGTTTTGTGGTCCTGTGTACACAACTGCATATGGTATAGGTATGGAATTTATGGGCCTCAAACTCCTGTCTATATGATATTTGTATAGCTTGTGGATTAGATATCTCAATGATATTCACATCCTAATGGCCTCAGTGTCCACAGATACTGATGATAACAATTGTCACAAGAAGTGCAATAGCTGATGAGCATACATTGACAACCGTCTGTGCATGCCCTGCATCTATACATGATTAATACTAGTGGATAACCTGGCTCCTTACAGGCAGAGCACGTGAGAAGCATGAAGTGACAGAAATATTGTCACAGCATACATTGCCAGGGGCACCAGCTGTCCATTTTCTGTATTTCCTGGCTGTTAGGAATTACACTGTGTGGTTATTACTTCTGGGCTGACATTCTAAGGCCTATAACACTATTTAAAAGGAAAAACAAAATATGTTAAAGGATGAGGTATAATGTTTTGAAATGCAAAAACTGACATATTTCAAATATACTTTTTTCCAGTGAATTTAAGTGTACATATGCAAATAACTTTTAAGGCATATCTTATTAGCATATTAAAGTTATATGTCTTCATTCTTTGATAATGTGTTAAAAGAATTTAATTAAAATATGCATAATTTTTGATTCCTGTATGTATGAGTAGCACTCTGACTGATGCATTAGCTTGTGATAGTTTGTTTATTTATTTATTTCCTTTGATAACTGGGATAGTCCAACTGAGCCAAAGCTCATTTTAGTGAAAGTACATGGAGAACAAGCTCCAAAGAGTAGTTGTAATAGAACTTGGTGATTAAAAAAAAAAAAACTTGAGGTAATCTACACTAGCTACAAATTAGATACAGCACATTTTGCAAATGTGCTGCCATTATACATTGCTGCAGTATTATTAAGATAACTGGAATCCGCAGAATAGTAAGACAAAACATTGATATGTTGTGTTGGAGTTATACTTTTAACATTAAATTAATTTCTCTTAAAGTATAAGGAAACCTGCTTTTCCATATTACAAGTCTTGCACATACAAGAATACATGTCACTTCTTTCCCATACTACTAGACTGAATATTAGGTGCACAGTATTTTATAGCTTAACATTCTACACACAGCTTTCATGTAAAGATGTAATTGTAATCATGAACATCCTGAAACATTCACCTCTTGTTTGATCCTTTAACAGAATACAGTAATGTTGCAGCTTTGGAAAGGCAGCCAAATGCTTCAAAGTATTTTTTTTCCTTTTCATTTTTTTGGTGAAAAACAGAGTTTTAAATTAGGAAACATAAGAGGGGGATTCACACTAGATTGTAGCAGACATATAACCCTGCATATTTGCCAAGCAATGATGATACAAGATGTAGTTGAATGCAATTGGCCTTTGAGTTTCTTCTTGTTGCAGACAAAAATGTCCTTTGACAACAAAATGACTTGTCTGATGTTACCTATATCTAGAACAACAAACACAGTCTGGTCAGCTTATGCCTGTAACACTATGACACCTCCAAGAACAGAAAGAAGGCTTTAATGTTCCCTCAGCATAGTTTCATAGATTCATAGGTAGGTACTAGGCTATTGGCCCTAGGACCTATATAAGCTTAGCCAAAAAGGTACCCTGGCTTTTGCCACCCAAGAAAATTGTTTTCCTGTGCCCCTGTCGAGCAGAGCCACAGAGGTGATCCCTGGGTGAATTTCCTATTCCCCATCCAATCATCAAGATCTCTCTTGAAGAGTGCTAATGAGGAGCTTTGTTTGATATAGATAGGTAGTTTGTTCCAGAGTATGGGAAGTCTCTGGAAAAGGAATCTATCCCGCCAGCATGTTCTGTTGATTGTGGTGACAAGGTTTAGGTCCCTAGAGCGCGTAGCTCGGAGGGACTGGGATTTCCTTAAGCGGAGCATGTCCAACAGCTCTGGGTTTGACATAGCTTTGTATGTTAGGCAGAGATCACCTCTGAGTAGGCAATATATGATGGAGTAAAGCTGGAGTTTTTTGAGACGGTCTGCGTAGGGCATCTGTTTGAGGCCAGTAATCCTCTTTGTGAGGTATTTCTGAGGACTTTCCAGTTGTTGTAGATGTCTTGTGAGGTACATACCAAAAGGGACCTTGTACTCTATAATGGGTCTAATGAGTGACGAGTAGAGGGGAACAATGACCTCTTTTTTCCTGCATGAGAAGCCTTTTGTGATGAGGTGTGCCACGTAGAAGGATTTCCTGACTACTGTGGTGATGTGATTATCAAAGGAGAGACTACTGTCCACCTGTGTCCCAAGGTCTCTTATCACACTTTCAGTGTTAAGTAGACTACCACCTATGTGGTAGCTCATGGGTACAGAGTTTTTACCAAAGGGGATGACAATGCACATTTTGGCACTGAGCTTGAGGCCATGGCTTTGACACCAGGCATCTATCTCTGTGAGGCCCTTTTGTAGGATGTTCACATCATTAGGAGTTTTGATTATGGCTCCTAGTTTGCAGTCATCTGTGAACTCTGTTAGCCAGGACCTTCTGTGTTAGCCTGTACTTCAGAAAAGTAGATACCAAACAGAAGAGGACCCAGGACTGAACCCGTGGTACTCCACTTGTCACTGGTCTGAAGTCGGATTTGGGGTCTGCTACTTTCACATTGTGGGTTCTGTCAGTGAGCCAGTTGGCAACCCATCTTATGACATAGGGATTTATACCATTTTAGTGAGTTTATCTATAATTCCAGAGTGGGGGATGGGGGTCAAAAGCCTTGACGAGATCTAGATAGGCTGTGTGAACCACCTTACCCTCGTCTATGGCTTTGGTGACTGCTGCAAAGAAGTCTATCAGGTTTAGGAGACATGATCTGTCTTTTACAAACCTGAACTGGGTGGGGTCCAGAGTTTGGAGATTACCAATGTCTTTGTTTATAAGATCCATGATGATACGTTCCATGGCCTTGCAGACCAGGCTCGTTAGGCTAATGGGGCAGTAGTTCCTGGGGTCCGTGGTGGCTCTCTGTGGAGTGGGATAACCGTTGCTGTGCGCAATTCAGTGGAAATAAAGCCTGAGGTGAGGCTATGATTGAACATGGTGCTTAGGTGGGGTGCCAGTTCATTCTGCAGTTCATGTAGAATGCAGCCTGGGATGTTGTCAAGTCCCATGGATACTGTGTTCTTGGCTTTGGAGAGTGTGGTTTTTACCTGTGCAGCCATGACTCTACAGGAACTTTAAATTCTTCCAGTATAGAGATGGGCCCTTTAGAGGGTGAGGGGGGTAAAGTTAGCACTGAACCTATCTGCCAGGATGTTGGCAATATCAATTGGTTCTGTATATTTAGTGCCATTGTGCTGTAACTCAGAGCAAATCTGAATGTTGCCATTGAGATTCTTGACATAGCTATAGAATGCTTTGTGATTGTCTTTAGAATCAGTGGCGATTTTGTTTTCATAACTAGATTTGGAGGATTTTATGAGGGATCTCAGCTTCTTACTGAGGCTGACCAGGGAGTTCCTCCAATCATGGGATTTTATTCCTTTTTTGCAACAGTTTATTTCTTCTGTTGTAGAGTTTGTTTATGACAGGAGACCACCAGATTGGCTTCCTTTTTTGAAGGATAGCATCTTGGTTCTGTTAGGGATAGCACGAACCATGCACTCCTGTAAGTGCTTATACAGTGCATTTGTGTAGGATTCAGCAATCATACCTCTATTGTCCATCTGCATGGGTGTCATAAAGTTTGCCATTTATGTCTTAAGAAGCGTGAAGTTGGCTTTGGAGAAATTTTTTATGGTGGTTTCCCTAATGGGGAGTGGGGGCAGGATGTGGATGTCTAGGGTGATTAGCTTGTGGTTGGATCTGACCAACGAGAAATTGACCTCTGGTGTGGAACACTGGTCGCCCATGGTGGTAATGACCAGGTCTAGGATATTGCTGCCCCTGGTGGGGGTGTGGATAAGTTGATCCAAGGCGTTGGAATTTATGAATTCCAGAAAACGTTGAGCAAAAGAGTTGGTACATGAGTAGTTTTCCCATTTTATGGCGGGGTAGTTGAAATCGCCCTTTATTAGCGTGTTGGGTCGTACCCTTATATTTTCCAGTGTATCAAGAAATGAGGAGTGGGAATCCTGGGGCATGGTGGGGGATCTGTAGCAAGTTACAGTTTGGATTGCGGTCTTGCCCAGAGTTAGTTGCACTTGGATAATCTCGGCTGCATTATGCTGAGCAATTAGCCTGGAGGTGTGGATATCCTTAATGAATATGGACACACCTCTGCCATTAGTGTTTCAGTCCAGGTTAGGTGGCCGAATGGTGTGGTATGAATTATAGCCTGGTAATGCAGGGGTGCTCTCTGGAGCCTTGAACCAGGTCTCTGTCACTGCACAGATGTTGATGTTCTCCATTTTAAGGATTGCCTCAAGTGAATGCATTTTGAGGTTTAGACTTCTAGCATTGAGTAGCATTACCCTCAGATTTTGCTTGCTTGTACCTGTTAAGGTGGTGAATTTATCATTTGAACCTTGAATAAAAAAGGCACTATAGGGGTGGCAAGAGCCTTAGCCAGTATCCGGAATCTCAAGGGCTACAGGTGCAGGCCATCTCTGGCAAAGAATTGTGGTCTGTTGATCATGTCATCCCAGGTAGACAGATACTGGTTCCCCTTAGAATGACACCAGAAGCTTAGCCAATTGTTGAAGTCAATAATTTTGTCCTTGTACTGTGGTATCATTCTGGGTGATGGCAGGATGCTACTCATGGCTAGGGTCATACCTGCTTGGGCAACAAGATCAGAGAGCTCCTCCATGTCTCTTTTCATGTAGTCCAGGGAGGTGTGTCTCAGGTCATTCACACCAACATGGACAATGACAGAGTCATATTTGTATTTGTTGTGGAGTGACCTAAGTGCATGCGTCATGTGGTGGATCCTGGCACCCGACAGGCAGCTGACAGTAACTTTCTCCTTGTTTAGCCTGGTGAGTGGAACATCAGTTTGCCTGACTGTAGAGTCACCTATGACTAGAGTGTTGGGTACATTGTTATGCCTTATGGGATGTGGTTGAATGGCACAGAGTTTGTGGGCTATGTGTCATTTGGGTTGTGTTGGGGGTGTGGAGGTTGCTTTTGTTTCTGCTTTGGAGGTCTCTGTTGCTTGAGCAGATTTTTATTGAGAGCCTCCATGAATGTAGGTGTGTGTTTCATGTTTCTATGTGTGTGTTTTGGTGGTGTAGGTTTTGAGGGACTATGTGATGAGTGTGGTGTGGTGCAAGTGTTTACCTTCTCCTCTTGACTGTCTAGTCCAGTCTTGGGTGAAGAGAGCTTTTCTTCCAGTTTGGGAATATAAGTGCATCTCTCACAGGTTGTAGTGCTGGGTGGTAGGAGGAGAGGGTTTTCTGTGTACATGAGGCAATTGCTGCATTGCCCCAAGATGCCCAGATTCATCAGGTAGACAGGAGAAAACACCGGGAGCTGACTCTTAGATATGCCTGGATAGGTGCTTATTTATTAAGTACTAAAAATTGTTTTCCTCTAGACAAGTGAGGAAAGTTGAGTACTGTAGTAATTTGTAGTTTATTTAGTACTTACAAAGAGTTCTGAACAAGTGCTAAAACTAAAAAAACTGGCTAGTTCTAAAGGAAAATTTGAAGAGCTGACTTTATGGTGCTGGGAATAGTTTAACCCTAGCTAAGCAACAATGCATAAAGTGTATTTTTTTAATATAACAGTAGCAAATGAGAAAACTGATTTAAACAAATTAACCAATAAAAAGCTAAAAAACTGAGCCCTAGTCCAGCAGTCTTCGATCAGATAAGTTCTAACTGCACAGTCCTGCCACTAGGGTGCAGGGGAACCTTCTCCAAAAAAAGATGGTCTGGATTAGTGCTCAAGTTATACAAACAAAGCTAGATTCAGCAGGTCTGAATTTAGTCTATGCTACAGCAAACAAGGCATACCAATTTCAGAAAGAAACAGTTCAAATAAGCAGGCACAATAAGCCTTTAACCAGAAACTCCCAGCTCAGAAGGGCAGAATCTACCCTATCCTCCCACAAGAGTGCAGAGCACACCTTCTTAATGTAAAATAACTGGCCCAAAGCCCAAGTGCTTAAATCAGAACTAATACACTTTTAGAATAACAGACACTAAGCCTTCAATCAGCAACTCCCAACTTAGAAGGATGTAAAATACCTGTCCTGCCACAACAGTGCAGACCACAAACCTTCTTAATGTAAAACAACTCATCTGAAGTTTATGTTCTTCAACCAAAGGCTTAGAACAACAGTTACAATTTAATCAGGCTACTAACAAGTAGTAATAAATGCAGCAGAATAAATGCAATTAAGTACTTTTAAGAACAAGCAGCAAAAGCAAAATAAAGTAACAAAGTAGGAAGAAACACAAATACAGTAAAAGCAGATGAATAAAGTGCATTTTTTATATAACAATAGAAAACGAGCAAACTGATTTAAACAAATTACCCAATTAACCAGTTAAAAAGCTCAAAACTGAGCCCTGTTTCAGCAGTCTTCAATCAGACAAGTTCTAACTGCACAGTCCTGCCACTAGGGTGCAGGAGAACCTTCTCCAAAAGAGATGGCCTGTATTAGTGGTCAAGGTATACAAACAAAACTAGATTCAGGATGCCTGAATCTAGTCTATGCTACAGCAACCAAGGCACATCAATTTCAGAAAGAAACAGTTCAAATAAGCAGACACAATAAGCCTTTAACCAGATATTCCCAGCTCAGAAGGGCAGAATCTAGCCTCTCCTTCCACAAGAGTGCAGACCACATACCTTCTTAATGAAAAATAACTGGCCTGAAGCCCAAGGTCTTTAACCTGAACTAATACACTTTTAGAATAACAAACACTGAGCCTTCAATCGGCAGTTCCCAACTTAGAAGAATGTAAGCTACCTGTCCTGCCACAACAGAGCAGACCACAAATCTTCTTCATTTAAAACAACTGGCCTGGAGCCCAAGTGCTTAAACCAAAAAGCTCAGAGTAACAGTTACAATTTAATCAGGCTACTACAAGCAGTAATAAATGGAGCAGAATAAATACAATTGATAATTTTTAAGAAGAGGAAAAAGCAAAATAAAGTGCAATTTTTTTTGATACTGTAAATGTAATGCTGGGGATATGTTATGGACCCCAGCTTGTCATGTTGGTGTAATACTGGGGATATGTTGAGAGACCATTGTATCTAGATATTTCAAAGGGAAGAATCCCAATTGCCAGCAGCAGATGTTCATTGTATCAGAATTTACCTGAAATACTGCAAGAAAGTTTGTTTATTTAATTTTATAATTATACCTATATATATATATATATATATATATATATATATATATATATATAGCTTATCTCTCTCTCTCTCTCTCTCTCTATATATATATATATATATATATATATAGGTGTACTTCAGTAGATTGAAATCTCACTTACCTGACTGTCATAATGCTGAGACGGCAACACTGACAATATATAATGCAGACGACCCGGAAGACTGACTTTCCACTCCAGGTAAGTAACTGCTTGGCCATCATGTTGACATTTGCCTCTTACCTTCACGGTAGTGTAATCTCGGAGTTAGTATATTTAGTTGGGGTGTGTGGGAGCACAGCCCCCCACATAGGGGGTTATTGTGGATGAAGCCCCCACATGGGTGGGTCTACTTTGCTTCGGTTTTAATTTGTTTTTCAAGTTCGCCAAGCGGTTACTTACCTGGAGTGGAAAGTCAGTGTTCCAAGTTATCAGTATTATGGCTTGTCAGCATTGTTATCTCGGCATTATGAAAGTTGGATAAGTGGGATTAGACCCATAAATATATATATATATATATATATATATATATATATATATATATATATATATATGCATTATATATACATTTGTTAGCCATGGTAGAACACTTATCTGCATGGACCCTTTTTTCAAACTTAGCCCTTGAGACTTGCCTTGTTTAGTGACTTGTTCAGAGTCACCCAGTAGGTAAATGGAGGCTGAGAAAATCAAATCTTGGACCACAACTCATAGCCTTAATTTTAATGACAGTTTCTGTCATTCTGCTGGCTGCAGAGTTATGATACTTGGATAGGAATAAGGACTTGGATGAAAAACTTGTATTTGTCTTCTATCATTCAGTATACTTTAGAAGGACTACACTTGCTCATAAAACAATATCTTATCCTTTGCCAGCCTTTACCTTGAAAGCAATAACACCGCATCATTTTGGAGATCATGACCCAGTTTACTTGTGGTTCAACTACAAGTCAGGCAATTGAAACTTAACCATCAGTAAATTAATCTTTGTACAAAACAGCAACTTAACACACTCTTCCTTAAATGATCCATATGACTTCCTGCCTGTTTAGCTTTCTGTTCCCTTCAAATAGTAGCATATTTACCAAGCCTGCCTGGAATCAAGGGGCCACTGGCAAGTGGCAAACAGCAGATGTGCTGCCCAGTCCCTCCAGCCTTCAAACTTTGCTAGAACATTCCATTAGGGGCTTGTTAAACTCGGCAGTGCTCCACACTCCCCTGGCCCCAGTGATGTAGATGACGTCAGTTTATGAATATAAAAGGTTGGACTTAAGCTTTACACCAGGAAGATAGTCAAGAGAAAAAGTTGAATGTGTTAAAAATAAAGAATATCCAAAATCTGATACATTTCACTTTGTCACATGAAAAAATGTTATCAACTGATTAACGTGTGCATTGTATTAATATCCAAAATTCAATACATTTCACTTTGTCACATGATATAATGTATTAACTGATTAACGTGTGCATTGTATTAATATCCAAAATCCGATTCATTTTACTTTGTCACATGATATAATGTATCAACTGATTAATGTGTGCATTGCATTAAAGAAAGATGAATGCTTTTGAAAAACAATCCAGAGGTAAAAAAGATTCTCCCTAAGCATTTGAATTTTTCTTGTAGAAGGAGCAAGAACTTAAAAGATTAATTAGTACAAAATAATAATAGAAGGAAACAGAAAGGAATTGTTATGACTAAAGCTGTAGGAGTGTTTAAGTGTGGAAATGTTTGCTATACCCATTTATAGCTAGGGTACTTGATGACGTAATTGGTAAAAAGGTAGATGTGTATAGATATAGCTGTAGTTCAGAGAAGGCTATTTATGCTATTAAGTGTACTTGCAGTCCAGTTTATATTAATGAAACTAAGAGAAAATTTAAAGTTAGGATGCAGAATAGTTCAGAGAAGGTTATTTATGCTATTAAGTGTACTTGCAGTCCAGTTTATATTAATGAAACTAAGAGAAAATTTAAAGTTAGGATGCAGAAACATATAAGTGATGTCAGAACTAGGAGATACGCAGAAACATATAAGTGATGTTAAAACTAGGAGATATGAAAGTCCCATAGTTAAGCATATGTGAGGAAAAACATCATGGTAATTTCAGTGAATTGAAATTACTATTTTAGAACATATTTTATGTTTAAATAGGGAAGAACAACAAATAAAACAACAGGTGTTGCAGATCATAACCATGTTAATTGTAAAACTGAATACAATAAAGCCTATGGGTTAAGCAGTGAATATTGCTTAAAAAATTATTGTCATTCTGTTTTAGTTTACTGTGTTTTATGACTGGTTGATTTTTATGTAATGTGATTTTGGGTTAGATATTTATTAGTGTGATGTCAATAATTTGTTTTAAACTCTAAGTGTTTAAACTGCTGTGTGTGTTTTATTATGTTAAATTTAAGTATTGCACAGACATTGCTGTTGTGACTTTTGTATTTTTATAAAAAGTAATTATATATATACATGTGTGTGTATGCATTTATAAGCCTTTAGATTACCCTGTGAACTCAGTTTGCCCAGGCATATTTGATAATTAGGACTTCCTGGTTGTCTGATTGTAAACTAATAATCCCTTGCTTTCTTAGCCCTCTTTCCCATATTACTAGGGCTTCTCAGATAAGCATAATCTCCATGAATTCCAAAAACGAGGAACTCAGTGATGAACTGCACAGTTACAAAACAGCAAACGTAGTAGACCCAAATAAACTGTGCAGAAACACGGAGACACCAATGTATAAAAAACAATCTTTATTGTTGTAAGTGCTTTCACACCCTTCGGTGCTTCATCAGACATCATTATACATGCTAAAACTACAATAAATAGATCCATGTAGGTTCAAACGAGCCAATAAAAACTCTCATCTTATTAAGACTTTATACAAATTTAAAGTGGTATACCTAAAATAGCATATCAAAACATAAAAAACACCAAAAATCTAATAGATGCTTAAATCGTTGTAGAAAACATCATAAGTTCACTTTTTCACTAGTCTACGTGCCTTTAATGCTAGTTTAATGGAAACAGTATCATTAAGACCGGAGACTAAAAGTGCTCCAAGTCTAAAGATCCATTTAATTTCTGCTGTATCAGTAAAAGCATAAATATCTCCCAACCTAATGTTATCATGTATAACCTGTAGTGCTTGAAATTAAAATAAATGTGTTTCACCTTCTGATATAGTATGTTTAGCAAAAGCACTGTGTAACAATTCTTTTCTAGTACAATAAATATGATCTCTTATACGTTCACAGAGTCTTCCATTTGTTTTCCCTACATAAAATTTTGAACATATATTGCATTGAGCCAAATAGACCAGATTTCTGGTGTTACAATCAGCCTGTACTTTAAAATTCCAAACCCGTTAAGTATTGGGATGTATAAATTGCCCATTCTCATCAATAAACTGACAGAAATTACAATTGTTACATTTCGTTGTCCCTCTTGACATATAGTGTTCAGTTTGCTGGGTATTAGGGTAGCATAAAAGTTGTTTAAGGGTGCTCTTATTTTTGTACACCACTCTAGGGCGCACACCTACTGCTTCTGCAGCAGCATGGTCTGTGTGCAGGATATGCCAATTTTTATATAGAACAGTTCTGATATGTTTCGCTCCTTCTTGTTCTGGGCCAGTGGTACCCCGTGGGCCGCACACATGTCAACGAGTCTCTCTACTCTGCCCACTTTGCTCCATCGAGATAGGCTCATAATGAGGAAGTCATTTAGATAATGCCCTGATGTACATTACCCTTCTTGTACCTGCCAGATCCAGGGCAGTGATGTGCTGTACAATCAGGAAGTCATTTAGATAATGCCCTGATGTACATTACCCTTCTTGTACCTGCCAGATCCAGGGCAGTGATGTGCTGTACTGTGTTGTGTTGTCCTGAATTTCCAAATGGTGACATGCCACATCACAGCCCATTGGCATGATGTTGTCAAAACAGAACTTCTTTCCCAATAGGTGCCAGTCATTAAGGTGCACTGGTAAAAACTGAAGGGCCAAATCAATGTCCAGCTTGGCCATCCATGTGGACCCTCAATTTTCAGAATGGTAGTTGTGTGCTGCACTTTCACACCCTTTTTATCAACTGCTTGGTTAACCATTTCTCCTTCAATGACTGCATTCTGCCCCTCTGGATGTTTACTTGTATGGCTGACTGGTGGTTGCAGGTCTGCCGCCTCCTTTTCTGCAACCACCACATTCATGTACTTGCTGCAGCAAGCTTCAGTGTCTTCTTCCTAGCTTGACTGCTGCTTTGGTGCCCAGTATTCCCTAATTTTAGCCCATGATTGTGCACTTGGTCCTTTTCTTGGGTCATCCTTATCTCATCCTTTCATCTAAGAGGGAACTGACTTAACCTGTCAGTGAGTTCCATCTTTCTTGGTGTACCTCCTCTAGCAACATTCTGTTTATGCTACTCCCACTTGCATGTCATGTCCACTGTCCCTATCTGGGTCATTATCAGGCTGCCATATGTGTCTTTAGCCTTCCCTTAGTCCAACTCAGGAACAAAGTGAAAGGTAGATAAGTCCTACAACTGAGTCAGTAGGCTGTATATCCTTTGCTATTACTATTCTTTACAATTGTTTCAGTGTTCCCCAGTAACTAAACCACAGTGGCCCAAGATATGATTTGCTTCTTCTCTCTTTTGAAATTGGTCCAACCACCTGGTATAAGAAAAGCACCCGCAGCCTCTTGAATTTCAATCCCCCAAAGGTGAAGGAATCACCTTTTTACTACTGATGCTTGCAGATGTGTAGCCACCAGTGAGGGGACTGTAGTTAACTTAATGTCTGTCCAACAATCATGTTAACTAACCTCTGTCTAAATCTAAAATACACTGCCCACTCTCTAGGCCTAAGACAACCTCCTTGCTCCCTAACCATAAGTATCCTTTCTTGCTCCCTAACCCAAAACTCCCTTCCTGCTCTGTGAAACTAAAATTCCAGTCCCACTCTTTAACCCTAAAAGTCTATTCACAGCTGATGCCCTAATGTGCTCTGTTACCTTTGTGCTACCCCCTCACTATGGCTGCTGCACTTACATTGCTCAAACTTGAATATATGTGCTCTGGTAAGTTGCATCAGCTGAAGACCTGTACCCATATTCAAGTCTGTGCCCAAACAACAGCCTGCCCAAGTTATAAGATGTTCACGTCCCTGGCTTCAAAGCAGTAGTCTTACAGCACTTGGCACTGGAGCTCTTGTAGTAAGACAATAGCTTTCATCAAAACTGTGGCTTAAATCACTGTTGTACTTCCCATTTCTCAAATGCAGCCTACAGTGATGTCTCCTAAGTCTTATGGAATCTTGTGCTCTCAGCTATCCCTTGAGGAACACAATCACTTTTTAAATCTGATACTAATGCAGCTATGTAATAATAATGTTGCAATGACGATGTTCTGTTCTTTGTTTTATTTCAACAGCATGACTATATCTGCAGAGTTTGTACTAAAATGTTTCAAAATTATGTCATACTTATGTTTTCTGTGTTTGTTCATGCAGTCTCAACAAGCACTGCAGGGTGTGATATTTTACAGTTGGTTCTTTTACAGTAGCAAAGCAGCAGTTTTTGAAAAAAAATGTTAACAGAATAATAACTTTATTTTCTAAACCATTTGCCTACCAAAATATGAAAAGAAGGCATTTGTCTGTTTAAAGATGTGTATCTAAGTATAGAGTGGCACATACTTAATATTAAAAATGGAAAAACAGCGTACTAGCCAGTGATAAATCTAGTCTGTCTCTATCCCACACAAACAAGTTTGGCAGCTTCACTAAAATGATTACCAATGCAGGCTACTACAAGACATGTTATAGCCATGACTTTTTTTGCCTTACTAAATGATGAAACTAGAAAAGTGTCTTAATTAAAAAAATTAACTACCGTGTTATAATTACCACAAAAGACAAAATGAAGCTGTAGCTGCCTGTAGTTCCAGTAAAACAAAAACACTGAAAGAAAACATATAAAGGCACCAAATGAATTTAAGAAAGGCAGAGTATATGTGCCCTTACATACATAGTCTGTCATGATCTCTATTAACTGACAGCATTTAAAAGGAATCGCTTTAGTTTACATTGAAGACACACAGAGCAATATCTGAAAGTCAACAAAACAAATATGCAAGTACACATTCCATTCTTAAAAACCTCAACCACGACAAAGCAAATACATTGACAGAAAATTAAGTCAAAACACGTTCATAGATTCATAGCTTCATAGATCAGTACTAGGCTAGGTGCCCTTATGGGCCATTTTAAGCCTAGCCAGTTTCCCTTTCTGTGTTTGAAATAACCTATCCCATGTGGTTATATATTGACCTTACCCATCCCATGGTCAATGACTACAGGTTACCCCAAAAGACAATAAGTAGGGTCATACTGCCTCTGTTGAATA
Source organism: Protopterus annectens (assembly GCF_019279795.1). Classification (NCBI taxonomy): domain Eukaryota; kingdom Metazoa; phylum Chordata; order Ceratodontiformes; family Protopteridae; genus Protopterus; species Protopterus annectens. The sequence goes on from NC_056738.1 coordinate 253,284,723, forward strand.
GTAGTGTAGGGGGCAGTCCTGGGTTAGGCTTTCTGTTTCCCATTCATAGATCCAAGTTGTGTTTGAATATGGACAGGGATGAACTTTGTTTTATGTGGATGTGGAATCCTTATGCATTTACAAAGACTTATGCTTGCATGTTATATCACTAAGTGATCCTTCAAACTACCATCAGTGAGAAGACATGGAAGGAAAAATTGAAGTCCCAACATACATTATTTACAAAGAGTAAGCCATTTCTTTTTTAAATAATGCCATTGTGCCATTGTATAATCACAGTGTATCATGGCAATCTTATTAGTAATTCACAGTTTACCCGTACGGATGGAGACTACATTTAACCACTGAGGCTACCGTGGATAAACTATGAATTACCCAGTTGATGGAATATTATATTACCTAAATAAGACAATTTAAAACAAAATTTTGCTTATGTGCATTTCTTTTAAAACATATATGTTAACCCTTTTTAGTTTCTGTATACATTTAGAAGCACGTTTTTACTAAAGGTATCTTTATGATTCAATTTATTGCCTATTAATGCATTACAATATTATTTTTAAGCAGGATAACATGCTATTAAAAGCATCACTGAGGAAGACATTTCTGTAACAATATGTAATTTATTACTTCTCTGGAACAGAGCCATGCAGAATATATCTTAACAGAATTCTGCTATTGGAAGCTAAATGTTTCTTTTAGTATTTAGCTATAGCTTAGCTAGAGACAGTCCTTTACAAATCTTAATGTGTTGATAATAAACGTAATTACCAGAAATGCAGTGCTGCTGTTTCTTGACAGAGGTGTTTATCTTTTCTCTTTTCGCATTTACTAGTAGTTTTATTATTTAATAAAAGCAGTGGACTTTGACTAGTGAATTGTTTAACTTAAATGAAGCAGTGTTATTTGTTCATACCACAGCGGTATTCTTCATAAACTGCATGCAGCTATTAATGAGTTGGAACCTAAGGCAGAGTAACAGTGAGTTATTAAGACAGATATTGCAAGTTTTCAGGAAACTTATTGCAAAGTTTTAATTATGTGGAAAGGCTATTGTCCTTCACTGCCAATAGACGTACATTAAAGGCACTAACTGGGAGTAAGTGCAATTTATTTTGCAAAAAGCTGCATTTGTTATTACAATAGATTTTCCATTTTCTTCCTGTGTATCTAGGTATCTGTGCATCTGCCTATCTATTTCTATAGTTGTCACTTGTCTTTCCAGTCATTCTTTCTAATGAGATCATTCATCATAGATAAATAAAGGAAAGTAGACAGAATTTTTTATCAGATTATAGATAAAAGAAGTAGGGCTTATCTGTATATAACTCTTAGCTGACCTAGAAGATAGATTATTTTAGAAAATCTACTTTTAAGTGCATCACTTTTTCTAAAAAAAATGAGACTGTCAGTAATATCACTTAATAGTATGAATGCTTCTCATTCAAGCAATATAATGGTATTCTGAAGTAATAAGGACGTTTTTTCAGATTATTATGTATTACACAACATGGTTGTTGCTAACTTTATAACTGAACAGGACAGTTTAGCACCACACAACAGGAGCATATTTTTATTTTATTTTATTTATTTCATTTTATATTTGATTACCGTGAAAGTCCAACTAGACAAAATCCTTTTTCAGCAGAGGCCTGGGGAGAAAAGCTGTACATTTAACATGTAACAATGACTATAATTACAAATACAAGGTTTACATATGCATGACTTGACATTTGTGTTAGGCATATAACATTGGATAAAAATACATTTGTGTAAATATTGCTATTAATGGCATTGTTGCATAGGCCAGCAGAGTAAACCAGGCCAGGATGTAGCAGGTGTCATATCAAATGAGAAAATACAACCAGTGACATAGTGTAGAGGGGATAAAGCCCTGACTGTGGCCTGTACAACCCAGGTTCAGTTAGCAATTTGGTTGTCTGAGGTGCTGACGGGCAGGGGTGTGTACCCATCCAGCAGGGAGGGGCTTATGTCCAGGTCACACAATGCAAAGTAATTTTCCTGTTGGAGAAAAGGGCAACTACTGCATAATGCTACAGAAGATGGGTGAGGTCACTTGTTGATATCAGCCTTTTGTGGAGGTGAGGGGTACCCTTGCATGACCAATTTTTGGAATGTTGCTGGATGTGCACAAGGATAGAGACTACAAGTAGAAACAACCCCACGGTAGCAGTATGATGCTGTCCTGGGATGCCCCAGTCTCCTCACATGCCCCAGTTCTTATTGGAGTAAGTTCTGGGGAGTAAAAGAGGTTAGGTAGATGTAGCAAGTGAAGAGAGGTACTGGAATCACCTGATGGTCAGCCACGTGAAGAAAAAAATGGATAAAAACATCAGATTGAAAAGAAGCATAGAAGCTGAGTGGAATGAGTATTACTCAAAATAAATAAACTCTTTTGCTCAGACTTTGAATTAAAAAAAATAAATGAACATTTCCTATACAATATTGGTTGAGAATAGTGAAACAAAACAGAACCATATTCATTAACCTAAACAAAGTCACCACTTTCTTTCTTCATTTGCCTTCCAAACACAGGAAAATTATGTACTGAAACGAGGCTACTAGCCTAGTGGGTCTAACCCTGTCAAAAAGGATAAATAAATAAAAACATACAATTATGAAAATCCATCTCCTATGAAGAGCAATAGTTGGATGGAATTGCTCAAATGCTATACTTGTTAATGTGATTAAGATAATTACGACTTGTTAAGCCTGACACATAGGTTCGTAGCTATTGTCACACATCTCTCAAGGTATACGCAGTCATTCCTTTTAATACCTGTTATGCTCTATATAGTTTTAGGAGCTGCTTAGATGTTGTAATATCTACTGTTGAAAGTACAATATATAGCTGATCTTCTCATACTAGATGACCCAACAGAACCCACAAATCTGTGCTGTAAATTAGGGCAGGTATACTTTGACATTAGTAGATGTAATGTGTTTAGTTATGAAAAATCAGAAAGAATGAAATACCAAGACAAGTGCAACAGCCATTCCATTACTGCTTTGATATGATGAGCCTGATAAAGTGCATGGAAATGAACTAATTTAAAATTTATTTTTATATCATCGTCATCATTTTGCATAGCTACTTTGTCATTTATTCTTTTGTTTACTGGTTAACAATAAAGTCTGACATGAATATGATTGCCTTCTTTAGGAAGAATTTGCTAATTTCTTGAGAGTGGAATAGCTATTATTCAAAAAATGTGGTCTGGTATTAAATAGATGGAAATACTTCCTCAGACGATCTACAAGTGCCAGCAGAACCATGTGCAGATGGAACTATCCTACATGACAGATCTTCATTGGCTGGGCATGTCACATGCTGGAGGTTATAGTTTTCCTTGCAGGGACTCAACATCCTATAGGGCAACTAGCACCCCTTGAGTTTGTTTGGAATCATTACCTCAAAACATTTTGGAGGGAATATTTCACATTTCTGTATGAGAATACAGTGTCATTGATTTTATTCTGACTAATATAACCACTGATGCTGTAATTCTTTTCTACTACACTTTAAGGCCTCTATATGTAAGTATATTTCAAATTCTAATTTCTCGTGACAGACATGATGGCTGGGGTTGACAGGTGGATATATTGTTTTCTAGATCTGCAGGTTTCACAGTTTCAGAAAAAAATGTGTAGCTTATTTCGTACACTTTCTATAACTTGTGTATAACCATACCTGAGTAACTTTGGTTGATTTCATGTCTAAGCATTTTAGTGCTATCTACAATCAGAAATTCAGATTTGGGGGACTATATTCTAACTCTTCCTCCTGTGGCTGTCCATTACTGCTTTGGTAGTTACAGTCCTGGAAGATATTTTTACTTCTTTGTCTGGAGATCTGAGGATCATTAATATATGAAAAACATTCTTCTTTTGTTTAGCTTGCTGTCTTTATACATTAGCATGACTGCTATGTGATACTGTCTGTTTCTGGAGCAATAGATCTGCTGCTTTTTTGCAGTTACAAGTGCCATTTTGCTGTTTTTCCTCTTCATTTTCAAGTTGGGTTTACTAGCTATCAGGAACACCTGCCTGGAGGCAACGAGTTGTGTAAGGGCTTCCTGGGACAGAAGACTCACATTGTTTATCGTTTGCCTTTAATCTGTGAACTTTTTGTTCACTTGATTGTTTTGTCTACACTGTTTACCATCCATGGTCACTTTTCAAACTGGATGTTTGGCTTATTCTTAGACTGAGAGATTACATACCACAGACACTCATCCTTACCAGGAGAATTTAGCAACTAGATTTTCAACTGACAGGCAATATTTGGACCTGCTAGTCTTCAACGAAGGTATCACATTAAGCATATTGACGTGTATCTAATATATTTCAAATGAATAAAATAATTATGCTAGTTTTCCACATGAGTTGCAGTTCCTGTTACTTCTTTGCATTTTTACAAGTTTTGCGTTACGTTCCAGTAATTCCTCTGTCATAACGCAACCAATGGGGCAAAACTGAACATATTGGATGTAATTACAAATTGCTATGGATAAAATATACTGGTTTACTATATTTGGTCATATTTTCATGATTTTAAGGTCTAGTACCAGTTTAGGTGTACAGATTATGGGCATATGAACGAACATAAACACATATTTATTAGTGTTTATTTGTATATATCCACCTCCACACAACAGACTGCCAATGCCAAGATAGAGTTACCTTAAAAGAAAGTTACAGACTGTTTTAGTACCACACCAAGAGCCCCTCTCAGCAGAAAAGTCCTTATGGAGAGTTATAATTAGACTATACAAATTAAATGTTGGTGTTTAAGACAATTGCCTTCATTTATTTTGTAATCAGATAACCTACTAAATTCCATTAACATAGTGAAAATCCTTGGTATATCTGTTTTGTACCTGTTACATAGGGCCTGATTCTAAGAGACTTGCCGTCAGAGTAAGTGACACTTACACTGAGAGCTGGTGTTTTGGAATCTGGCCCCTGATGTAAGCCTGGTTATAGTTAGGTCTTACTCCAAAGTAAGTCACTTACCCAGAGATCAAGTCTTTCATAATCAGAGCAGACTTAACACTGAGAGTAACTCTTATAGAATCTGGCCTTATGTTTTATATCTTTGGTGTGATCGACGTTCAAAAAAATTGATAGATCATTTGAATAAATAAGAAGACAAAAAAACTGCATCATGCCCATCAAGTGACACACACACACACACACACACACACACACACACACACACACACACACACACACACACACACACACGCATGCACACAAACACAAAAACAGTGCTTATGAAGAGGATACATTCCTCGGTTTAAAAGAGGCAAACTGACTGCTGTTTTGGGACTGCTTATGTTTGTTGGTATAATCTGATCTAAAATATAGTAAAAATTATATGTCATGAAGTATCTGACTCTAAAATTGCTCAGATTAAGAGATGGGAGCAAATATAGAAATCAGTCTAGACAAGGGCAAAACAATAAACAAAAGAAAGTGCTAAAATATAAAAGAATACTATATTGCAGTTATAGTGGAATGTACAGAAAATGAATGGGAACAACCACATGTTGTTTAGAAGCTGATGCATGGATGGCTAAGGTGAGCTAGACTTAAACCAAAACATGAAAGGCTAATAGGGCAGCTTGAGACAGTGGACTTTGTTGTGATGGTTAACAAACTCTAAAATAAAACTGGGTGATAAAGACAAATTTAGGTTCTACAGTACAGAACTAGAAGCAGTTGCACACTTACTGTGAGCTGTGACATAGTTATGGCTGATGTTCTATATTCTAAAAGACACAATAATGTGTTACAACTGTTACGCTGGATACTGTGTTAACATTACAATGTGCAAGTTACAGAGAACCACTGGAAACATGAACCACAACAAATTTCTCTATAGGATGAATAAGAAGAAGAAGTTGAAAGGAGTACATGGGATCATCCAGTATCAACAGTTAAAAAAAGAGAAACAAGAAAATGGATAGTTTATGCACCTGAAAAAAAAGATGGTAACAGCATTAATTATTGAAATAACTACAACTAATGGTTGCAATGCCCTGAATACTGAAAGATACAAAAGTGTAAAATATGAAGCATGCAAGCAGAAAGTAAAGAAATGTGGTACAAAGACACCTAGATAGTTCCAGATATTGTAGTAGTATTATTTGTAGTTTATATTGTAGTAGTAGTAGTATTTGTAGTTTATATGGAATTGCTCACATTGGTGGCATACTTAAATATTTTTTAAAATTAATTTTCATTAGCCCAGTTCCTCCTACTATAACTGGAACTATCAAGAAAAGAAAGGTAGACTTTTGATAAATCCAGTAAAACCAAGAATTCAATAAACCAATGTATAAAATCCACTGGAATCACACTAGTGCAAATGACTACAATGGGAATAAAATCAAATATTTATTACACAACTCAACAGTTTCACTTAGAATCGTTTAACCCAAAAATGAATAAACCAATGTATAAAATCCTCAATTACATCAGAGGGTTTGATCTAGCATGTGACTTTTTAAATTAATTGTTTAAACTGTTTAAACTGTTTTAATTTTGTCTGTGGATGCCTGATGAAGCTTTTCTAAGTAAAACTGTTGAGTTACGTAATAAATGCGTAATAAGTATTGGATTTTATTCCTGTTGTAGTTGCTTGTGCTAGCATGATTACAATTGACTTTATACATTGGTTTATGCAATTCTTGGTTTTACTGGAGTTATCACTGGCCTAAATTTTTTTTTTTTTTTTTTTTGCTATTTATTGTTTTGGCATATCCAGTGGACATGACCGGCACAATTTCACTACCTTCCACAAGTGGAATGCCTATGAGGGTACTAGCTATCATTTCTGAACTACTTGACATTTCTCACAACCCCTTAATGAACCTTGCTGGAGAGACAAAGGAAGTACTTCATATGAAAGATGATTCTGTTTTACAATATACAATAAAAGTTGATACTTTTGAACAGAAGTTGCAAACTCTGAAAAGGATGCAGTAGCAGCAGTTAAGTTTTGACATCTATTTTAAGCATAAATTGTTACCAAGGGGCTTATGATTACTAAAAATGCCCACATATGGATCTAAACATCCTGATCTTTTAAAACACTGACAAGCCTTAAATTTAACATGTTCTTTACAATACATGCAACTTATGAATAATTTCTTTCAACTGCTGGAAGTATTGGTTTGTAAGGAAATAGAACAACTGTACCAGGAATTAGTGGATAAAATAGAAGTTAATCAACATTCCAATTTATTATACAAAGTCAAGGAAAGGGTTAAGACTTATGAGATTAAACTCATTGAAATTAAAAACAGAAAACTACTGAGAGACTTTAATGACTTTAAGGCTGGACAAATTTTCACATGGTCCAATTGTCAGAGGACATCACAACTGGAAGAGGAGATTCAACGAACTGAACTGACATTAACTACACAGCAATCTGCAACAATTGTAGATCCAAATATGGTTTCCTCACTGGACCCACTGGATTTTCCACAACTACTGAATTCACCCCTTACTTCTGTACAACAGCAGAAAAAGAAAAAGAGCCAGAGTATCGACCAACAAATGAAAAAGCAATATCAGAAAACAGCTGTGAAGAACCAATAGAGAACTTTAATGCACAAGATGGACTTGTTTTTAACCTTCCAGGTACCAATTAACTTTCCATCATACATCAATACTTAATAAGGGACTCACTTTTATACCTGCCTGTATTATCGATGTTTCACAGGTTTTGGCAGAAGTTAAATATTTTATTAGCTCCCTAAATTTGAGTATCATGTTTGGGAATGACAACACTTACGATAACATGGTACTTAGAAGAAAGAGTACTTTTATTCCTAATACCAACCCAGTCACGCAATCTTTTGTGAAAGCAGTGGCACATACTGTATATGTATTATCAAAATGTAGATCAATAAAAATTATTGTTTCATAATTTGACTGCTGATCAGTAGCATGCTCTGAAATTTCTAATTGAAGATTAACAAATTTTTATAAAGCAGGGAGATAAGGGGGTGGATTTGCAATTCTTCATATTGATTATTATGTGTTGACTGTGCATGAAATGCTTAATACTAAAGAGTATAGAAAATTGCTAGGTTAGAAGGGACTAACACTATCAAGAGAGTGAGTAGTATTTCATTAGATATGTATACTTTTAAAGCTATAGACTTTGATTTATACAACTACCTCACTACTAAATCTCCAGTCACACCCCTTATTTACAGATACCTAAGCTTCATAAAAATAGGACCAAACCACCAATGAGACCCATAGTCTCTGCAAGGGGATGGGTCACAGAACCCATTTCCAAATATATAGATTCGGAACTAAAGAAATGGTTACATCTAGCATATACTATAACAAAAGATTACTCTGACTTCCTTAAGGACTTATATATGTGGACTATGGGAAAATATATTACTAATTATTACTTGGTCACTATGGATGTAGATTCCTTATTTACATGTATTCCAAATAGTACTGGTATTGATTGTATTAAATGTTTCCTAAGCGAATTTTCACAGTTGGATGACAATAAAATACAGAATCTTTGTCATCTCCTACATTTTGTTTTGGAAAATGATATCTTTGTATTCCAAACGCAATTGTACCAGCGGAACACAGGCATAGCCATGGGCATGCCTGTAACTAATACATATACAGACATTGTTATGTTCATATGGGAGGTTGAATTTATTATGTCTAGTTCTAGAAACTTGTTGTTTGAAAGAGCTGGTTTATATTGTAGGCTTGTGGATGACCTGTTCTTCATTTGGACAGGAACAAGAGATTTTAATCTATTTTCTGGATTAATTAACACAAGTACAGAATATTTAAAGTTTAAAAAAGTAATATCTCTACATAGGATTGATTTTTTTAGATATTACTCTAAGGCAGACAGAGGTACTTTGGATATGGATTTATTTAAAAAGCCTACAAAAAGGAATGCATACTTTCATCATACAAGTATAAATCCTCCATTCGTGTTTAACAACTTGATAGAGAATCAGATGAAATGTATTGCTAGGTTAAATGTGGATGATTTGCTAATGATATTCCAGTTAGAAAAATACAGCAGAAGACTTTCTCCACAGAGGTTATAACAGGAATGATGTTTTTACGATCAAGAATAGGGTTATTGAAGGATGTAAAACTGGCACTAACCCTGTTTTTTCTTTTAATAATAATATAAAAAACACTGTTAAACCTGTGACTACCTTAAAAACTTTAAAAGATGTATGCTTACTTATAATCAGAACATCCAAGCAGTAAAATCTATAATTCATAAATATTGGCCTATTTTGTCATCTATTCCTGAAATAAGAGATTGTATAGGTGACAGACCTATCTTTAGTTATAAAAGATGTAACACCTTAAAGAATAAACTATGTTAGAAAGAGCTACCTAGATACAACATCCCTTTTAAGACCACTAAAGTAGGAACGCATATATGTAATAAATGTGCCCACTGTACCAACATTAATATTGGTAATAGTTTTGTTCACCCAGTTACTGGTAAAACATTTTATATACATACTTATGGGAATTGTGATACTAGAAATGTGATATATTTAGCTACTTGCCAATTATGTACTGCATATAATGCTGGAAAAAACAACAGAAGATTTAAAGATCGTATTAGTCGTCACTTGTCTGAGATTAATAGGACAGTAAGCACCAATGCACTATATGAACAAATTGAAACTGCTAATTCAACACATTCGACATGCAGACTCCACACAGAAGGCGCTGCATCTGAGAATCAAACGGGAGAACCTCTTGCCATGAGGCGACAATGCTAACTGCTGCACCACCGCGGCTTCTAGACTGTATTTAATAAAAATCAGGATAAGCGCTTTCACATAAAAATGCTTCATCAGATCCTCAGTATACACAAACCAACGAGTACATTTAAAAAGCACATTCAAAAAGAAATTACCCTATCAGACAGCTGGGCCAATTAGTGATGTAATGGCCTAGATTTCAATGCTGGCTTTAAAGGAACATTGTAATTTAAGCCTGGTGTTCTATGTGCCTGTAATGTGGCAATCCACCTCATCTCCACACATTCTGTTCTGTTGACTATTATGTCCCCACCTCTGGCAAACTCTGGTATTACCTCTATCACAGTGAACTTAAAAGAATGTCCACTATGATCTTTAACATGTTTAAAAAGGGTGCTTAAACAATTCATTCTCCTTATGTCCCCTACATGCTGCAGGACACGATCCTTCAATTTCTGATTAGTTTTACCCACAGTTATAACTGGTAAAGATGATATTTTTAGGGTACATGCAGACTGCAGGACAGCTAACTTAGTGTACCTTGTGACTTGTAATGACTGTGAATCATACTATGTGGGTAAAACTAACCAGAAATTGAAGGATCGTGTCCTGCAGCATGTAGGGGACAAAAGGAGAATGTCAGGGAGTAGCCATTCGATAAATATGGATAATTAGAAGAACACTATAAATAAATGTGAAGTAAGATGATACTTTTCATTTTCCTGAAGTTCATGACCTCATTTCTTTCATTAAAGTATAACAATAGTCATTATCTCCTGTGTGAAACACTGGTGAAGTTACATCTGCAGTGATATGCGCAATTCTGGAGGCCATATAAGGAGACGGAGATCCTTCTGGTATTAAAGAGTGCAAAAAATGTCAGCTAAAGTATTGAGGTAGCTAGAGGGACCAGACAGTGGTAGAAGGTTGGAAAAGTAGAAACCCATTCATTAACGAAGTAAAGAGAAACCAGACAATGGGAGAAGGCTGAGAAAACTAGATATGCATTCATTAAATGTGTAAAGGGGAAGGATATAACATAATATGGTAAGTAGAACAGAGCTCAAAGATTTTCTCATCAATAAATTCCTTTCTTTCTATTTGTTCCAGCCTTAAGAATGTAATATGTAAGCAAAATATGCCTTAGGTATTGCTGTCTGCATTTTCTAACAAACCAGATATTAAGACAAACCAAATCCACAAGAAAAAGGAAATCCAATGAATCACTGAAGATTAACCACACAGTATTTATTCAAAGGTAGATGTAAAGCGCTTTTCGTCGCTCAATGTTTGAGCAACTTCCTCAGACATAAATGACTTAGTCTAATTAAGTATTTATACTCACATCACTTACACCACTCAATTACAAATCAATTAAAATTTAAAGTGATGGAGTATATCACACAGTATAGCAGCAAATTATATATGTTTAAAATATGTTTAAAACAAATAAACACCAACTCACAATAAATACAACCTAAAAAGGTAAACATAAACAGCTTTCAAAGCAAAAAGCATTATAAAATGGAATAATAAGCTAAATAAATGCTCAGTGTCTTAAGCAAGTAACAAGTATAGACAGTAAACCTATAAGGTATTCAATATCAAGTCATATACTGCCTAACCTGATAGCAATAAATTCAATTAAGTTGTTCAAATATTTAAAAAAATATAAGTATATTTATAAATCATTATATAAACTAAGCTGAACAACATTTCAAAGAAAGCATTTAAAAATACACAAAAATATATATATATAAATAATATATATAATGTAAGGATACCTGTAAATAAATACCCTTGTCATCATATAATTGTATATTTATGTGTAAATGTTAAATAATTATTAAATCCTATGGAATAAATCCAATAAGTAAAGTATAACCTTGTACAATACAACAGTATAAATTTTAATTGATGCACCTCTCACCCCTGGGATTCAGGTTACTGGCTAAAGCTCTTGCCACCCCTATAGTTCCTTTTTTAGGCAAGGTTCAAAGGATAAAACCACCACCGTAACAGATACAAACATGCAAAATCTGAAGGTAATGCTACTCAATGCTAGAAGTCTAAACCTCAAAATGCACTCTCTCGAGGCACTCCTAAAAATGGAGAACATCGATTTCTATGCAGTAACTGAGACCTGGTTCAAGGCATCAGAGAGCACCCCTGCAATACCAGGCTACAATTCTTACCACACTTTTCAGCCACAAAACCAAGACTGAAACACTAAAGGTGGAGGAGTGCCCGTATTCACCAAGGATATTCACACCTCCAGGCTAGTTGCCCAACACAATGCATCAGAAATTCTCCAGGTGCAACTAACACTAGGTAAGACTGCAATACAAATTGTAGCTTGCTACAGATCCCAGATCCCCCACCATGCCCCAAGATTCTCACTACACCTTTCTAAACATACTGGAAAATATTAAGATAAAATATTAAGATGCAACCAAACACCCTAATACTGGGTGATTTCAACTACCCTACCATTAATTGGGAAAACTACTCGGGTACCAAGTCCTTTTCCCAACGGTTCTTGGAATTCATAAATTCCAATGCCCTGGATCAACTAATCTATTGTCCCACCAGGGGCTTCAATATCCTAGACCTGGTCATTACCAACATGGGAGATAGATGCTCCACACCAGTGGTCACCCCCTCATTGGTCAGGTCTGACCATAAGCAAATCACCTTTGACATCCACATCCCACCCCCACCCCCCAGTAAGGAAACCTCCTTAAAACACTTCTCCAAAGCCAACTTCATGCTCCTGAAGTCAGAAGTGACAAACTTCACAACACCCACGCAGAAGGGATCTGGAAGTTCGACTGCAGAATCCTACACTAAGGCACTGTACAAGCATATCCACTTGTGCATGAATCGTACCAAAAGCAAGAT